>NW_026061095.1:0-75107 GCF_929443795.1 Astur gentilis | reverse complement strand
CCCCATGACCCCAGGACGCCCCCAGGACCCCCTCCATTACCCCAGGACCCCCCCCATTACCCCAGGAACCCCCCCATTACCCCAGGACCCCTCCCCAAGTCCCCCCTATGGACCTTCCCCAGCACCCCCATGTCCCACCCCATGTCCCCCCCCCCACTCCTCACCAAGGTGTGCGACCCGACGCAGGCGGGGGTCAAAGCCGACCTGCCGGACCTTGTCGGTTCGGGCCAAGAAGAAGTTGACGACGCCATCGGTGACGACACAGGCGGGGAAACCGGCCAGGCGGTGATGGAAACCGGGCCGTGTCCGTAGGCAGTCCCCCCCAACGCCACCCCCCCGCACGCTCAGCCGCTGCCGGTACGTCGTGGTGTAACCGGTGATTTCCCGCACCGCACCGCCAACCTGCGGGATGCCACCGGTACTGGGCGGTGGTACTGGGCACCGAAAGCGCCCCGGTAACCCCCCCGGTATCCCCCAGCATCGGCCGCCTGTGGCACCGGCACCAGGCACCGAGACAGCCCCAGTATGCCCCAGTATCCCCAGCATCACCCAGCTGCACCACTGCCACTGGGCACCAAGACATCCCCAGTACCCACCCAGTGTCACCCACCTGCAGCACTGGTACAGGGCACCAAGACATCCCCAGTACACCCCAGTACCCCCAGCATCACCCACCTGCAGCACTGGTACAGGACACTGAGACATCCCCAGTACACCCCAGTATCCCCAGCATCGCCTACCTGCACCACTGCCACTGGGCACCAAGACATCCCCAGTACACCCCAGTACCCCCAGCATCACCCACCTGCACCACTGCCACTGGGCACCAAGACATCCCCAGTACCCACCCAGTCTCACCCACCTGCAGCACCAGGCCCTGGCACTGAGACAGCCCCAGTATCCCCAGTACCCCCAGCATCGCCCACCTGTGGGATGGCACCGGGTGCTGGCACTGGGAATGGGGAATGGCACCCAAGACCCTCCCAGCAACATCTACCTGTGGCACTGGGACTGGGCACAGCACCAGCACCAAGACATCCCCAGTACACCCCAGTACCCCCAGCATCACCCACCTGCAGCACTGGTACAGGGCACTGAGTCATCTCCAGTACACCCCAGTATCCCCAGCATCACCCACCTGCAGCACCAGCACCAGGCACTGAGAGCCCCAGTACACCCCAGTCTCACCCACCTGCAGCACCAGGCCCTGGCACTGAGACAGCCCCAGTATCCCCAGTACCCCCAGCATCGCCCACCTGTGGGATGGCACCGGGTGCCGGCACTGGGAATGGGGAATGGCACCCAAGACCCTCCCAGCAACATCTACCTGTGGCACTGGGACTGGGCACAGCACCAGCACCAAGACATCCCCAGTACACCCCAGTACCCCCAGCATCACCCACCTGCAGCACTGGTACAGGGCACCGAGACATCCCCAGTACACCCCAGTACCCCCAGCATCACCCACCTGCAGCACTGGTACAGGGCACCGAGACATCCCCAGTACACCCCAGTACCCCCAGCATCACCCAACTACCGCAGCGGGTGCTGGCACCAGGAATGGCACCAACATCCCCCAGTACCCTCCAAGAATCACCCACCTGTTGGGTGGCACTGGGCGCTGGCACTGGGAACTGGGAATGGCACCCGAGACCCCCCAGCATCACCCACCTTCACCAACGGGCACCGGGCCATCCCTGGTACCTACCCCCCCCCCAGTAGTGCCCACCTCCAGTACTGGCACTGGGCACTGAAACATCCCTGGTAACCCCCCCTCCCCTCCCAGTATCACCCACCTGTGGCACTGGGAACCCTTAGGACACCCCCCTCACGTACCCCCCCCCCCCCCCCCACAGCACCCCTGGCGCACCAGACTCACCGGGACCCCCACAGCGTGGTGCCACCCACCCGCAGCACTACCAAACCCCTGGGTACCAGCACCCTTGGGGGCACTGGGGGATACTGGGACACCCCCTGGCACTGGGGACGGGGTGGGGGGACGGACCAGGACCCCCCTCCTCAAACCATGGGGACCCACTGGCCACCAGTGGGCCCCACACTGGTGGGGTTGTGTCCCCCCAGCCCCTGGGTGCCCACGGTGCCCCCCCCCCCCCCCAGCCCCGTACCAGGTCCAGGCTGGTTTTCTCCAGCACGTCCACCAGTTTCTCCAGGCGGGTGCGGGGGGTGAAGATGAAGTCGTCGTCCACCCACAGCACGTACTTGGTGGTCACCTGCGAGACCGCCAGGTTCCTCCCGGCGAACCAGCCCTGCGGAGCCGGCGTCAGTGCCTGCTGCCCCACGGCTGCCCCACGGCTGCCCCACGGCCCTGCCGGAGTCCTACCGTGTCCCCCCTCCCCAGGGAGTCACAGCCCTGCCAGCCCCCCAAGTGTCCCCCATCCCTGGGGAGCCACAACCCTGCCAGCCGTCCCCCATGTCCCCCCTCTTGAGGGTCCCACAGCCCTGCCAGACACCCTGCCCCCCATGTCCCCCCTCCCTGGGGACCCACAGCCCCGCCAGACCCCCCCTGCCCCCCATCCCTGGTGTCCCACACCTCTGCCCCCCCCCATATCCCCCCTCCCTGGTGTCCCACACCCCTGCCACCACCCCCCCATATCCCCCCTCCCTGGGGACCCACACCTCTGCCCCCCCCCATGTCCCCCCTCCCTGGTGACCCACACCCCTGCCACCACCCCCCCATATCCCCCCTCCCTGGGGACCCACACCTCTGCCACCACCCCCCCATATCCCCCCTCCCTGGTGTCCCACACCTCTGCCCCCCCCCATATCCCCCCTCCCTGGTGTCCCACACCTCTGCCCCCCCCATATTCCCCGTCCCTGGGGACCCACACCCCTGCCATAACCCTGTCCCCCCTCTCCCTGGTGTCCCACACCCCTGCCACCCCCCCATATCGCCCCTCCCTGGTGTCCCACATCTCTGCCCCCCCCCATATCCCCCCTCCCTGGTGTCCCACACCTCTGCCCCCCCCCCAGTGTCCCCCCCTCCCCAAAGTCCTGCAGCCCTATGGCCCTTTCCCCCCCCCTCCCCAGTCCCCCCCCAACCCCACATCCCTCCTCCTATCCTCCTCCCACTCCCCAGCCCAACCCTGACCCCCCCCCCCCCCAAAAAACCCCCCGCCCGGACCCCCACCTTGCCGAAGGGCATGAGGTAGTGCTCGAGGTGGGGGCCCTGCAGGGGCTCGGGGCGCTGGCTGTCATCGGCCACCACGATGGTGACGGAGGGGTAGAAGCGGCGGATGCTGGCGATGAGCCCCCGCAGCTTGTCGTAGCGCAGGAACGTCTTGGTGGCGATGGTCACCAGCGCCGTGATGTTGTACCCTGCGGGGGGAGGGGGGTGTCAGCTCGGGGGGGGGAGTACTGGGCACCCCATGCTGGGAGGATTGGGGTAGCCATACTAGGAAAAGTGGGTACCCATACTGGGAGGACTGGGCGCCCACACTGGGAAGGTTGGGTAACCACAGTTGGGGGACTGGGGCACCCATGCTGGGAAGACTGGGCATTCACACTGGGGAGACTGGGCACCCATGCTGGGAAGACTGGGCATCCACACTGGGAAGACTGGGCATCCACACTGGGGAGACTGGGCACCCATGCTGGGAAGACTGGGCACCCATGCTGGGGAGACTGGGCACCCATGCTGGGCAGACTGGGCATCCACACTGGGGAGACTGGGCACCCATGCTGGGAAGACTGGGCACCCATGCTGGGCAGACTGGGCATCCACACTGGGGAGACTGGGCACCCATGCTGGGAAGACTGGGCATCCACACTGGGGAGACTGGGCACCCATGCTGGGCAGACTGGGCATCCACACTGGGGAGACTGGGCACCCATGCTGGGCAGACTGGGCATCCACACTGGGGAGACTGGGCACCCATGCTGGGAAGACTAGGCACCCATGCTGGGAAGACTGGGCATCCACACTGGGAAGACTGGGCACCCATGCTGGGAAGACTGGGCATCCACGCTGGGAAGACTGGGCACCCCACGCTGAGAAGACTGGGCACCCCATGCTGGGAAAACTGGGCGTCCACGCTGGGAAAACTAGGGCGTCCACAATGGGAAAACTGGGCACCCAAAATGGGGGGACTGGGCACCCACAATATGGGGACTGGGGCACCCATGCTGGGAAGACTGGGGCACCCACACTGGGAAGACTGGGCACCCACGCTGGGAAGACTTGGGCACCCACGCTGGGAAAACTCAGCACCCATGCTGGGAAACTGGGCACCCCACGCTGGGAAAACTGGGCGTCCACGCTGGCAAGACTAGGGTGTCCACAATGGGAAAACTGGGCACCCACAATGGGGGGACTGGGGCGCCCACACTGGGGGGACTGGGCACCCACGCTGGGAAGACTGGGCACCCACGCTGGGAAGACTGGGCGTCCATGCTGGGGGGACTGGGCACCCACGCTGGGAAGACTGGGTGTCCATGCTGGGAAGACTGGGGCACCCATACTGTGAAAACTGGGCACCCACATTGGGAAAACTGGGCACCCACAATGAGGGGACTGGACACCCACACTGGGAAGACTGGGGCACCCAGGCTGGGATGAGTGGGGCACCCACACTGGAGGGACTGGGGCACCCATACTGGGAAAACTGGGCACCCACACTGGAGGGACTGGGGCACCCACAATAGGGTAACCGGGGCACCCACAGTGGAAGGACCAGGACACCCGCACTGGAGGGATCAGGGCACCCATACTGGGAAAACTGGGCACCCACACTGAGAGGATTGGGGCACCCCAGCACTGGGAGGAGTGGGGCACCCGCACTGGGAAGACTGGACCCCCCCCCACTGGAGGGACTGGGGCACCAAAACACTGGGAGGACTGGGACACCCCAACACTGGGAGAACTGGGCACCAAAGTATTGGGAGGACTGGGACACCCCAGCACTGGGAGAACTGGGCACCAAAATACTGGGAGGACTGGGACACCCCAGCACTGGGAGAACTGGGCACCAAAATATTGGGAGGACTGGGACACTCCAGCACTGGGAGAACTGGGCACCAAAATACTGGGAGGACTGGGACACCCCAGCACTGGGAGAACTGGGGCACCCACGCTGGGAAGACTGGGACACCCCTAGCACTGGGAGGACTGGTTTTGGGGTGCCCGTGGCTCACCTCCATCCCCGTCGCTGTCGCCGTCACCGGGGGGGCCGGGACCGTAGAGACGGGGGGTGGGCGGGTGCCGGATTCGGATGGCGAAGGCGGCGTCGTGCCCGTCGGTGGAGAACTGCACTGGAAGGCCAACGGGGCGCTGGGTGTCCCGGGCGGGGGGGGGTGACACCCACCCGCCTCAGGGTGCCCCGCACCCTCAGGGCACCACCGCGGGGACACGGCGTCACCGGGCCTGAGCCGGGCTGCGCTGCCACCACGGCACCCCCAGGGGCAGGGACCCTCCGTGGCACCCGTGGGGCCAGCACCCATCCAAATCCAACCCATGGTGTCCCCAGGGCCAGCACCCATCCAGGTCCAACCCTTGGGGCCAGCACCCATCCAAATCCAACCCATGGTGTCCCCAGGGCCAGCACCCATCCAGGTCCAACCCTTGGGGCCAGCACCCATCCAAATCCTACCCATTGCACCTCAAACACCAGCACCCATCCAGGGTCCACCCATGGTCCTCCAGGGCCAGCACCCATCCAAATCCCACCCATGGTGTCCCCAGGGCCAGCACCCATCCAGAGACCACCCACGGCACCCTTGGGGCCAGCACCCATCCAAATCCTACCCATTGCACCTCAAACACCAGCACCCATCCAGGGTCCACCCATGGTCCTCCAGGGCCAGCACCCATCCAAATCCCACCCATGGTGTCCCCGGGGCCAGCACCCATCCAGAGACCACCCACGGCACCCTTGGGGCCAGCACCCATCCAAATCCTACCCATTGCACCTCAAACACCAGCACCCATCCAGGGTCCACCCATGGTCCTCCAGGGCCAGCACCCATCCAAATCCCACCCATGGTGTCCCCAGGGCCCGCACCCATCCAGGTCCAACCCTTGGGGCCAGCACCCATCCAAATCTCCATCCATTGCACCCCAAACACCAGCACCCATCCAGAGACCACCCATGGCCCTCCAGGACCAGCACCCATCCAAATCTCCACCCATGGTCCTCCAGGGCCAGCACCCATCTAAATCCCACCCATGGCACCCATAGGGCCAGCACCCATCCAGAGCCCACCCAAGGCACCTCAAACACCAGCACCCATCCAGGATCCACCCATGGTCCTCCAGGGCCAGCACCCATCCAAATCCCACCCATGGTGTCCCCAGGGCCAGCACCCATCCAGAGACCACCCATGGCACCCTTAGGGCCAGCACCCATCCAAATCCCACCCATTGCACCCCAAACACCAGCATCCATTCAGGTCCCACCCACGGCACCCGTGGGCCCAGCACCCATCCAAATCCCACCCGTGGCATTGCCCACACCCTGCCTACACCCCTGGGACCAGCACCCATGCGGGTGCCACCCATGAAATCAACCCCCCCCACCACCCGCCGCCCTGCAGCACCCACCGATGTCGGCGGTGTCGGGGTGGAAGAGGGTGTTGGTGTAGGTGACGAACTGCAGCTGGCGGTTGAGGTGGTCCAGGTGGGCGGCGGCCAGCGAGAGGTGGGGCTGCCCCTCCCCCCGCAGCTCCACGCCCTCCACCACGGCCGCCACCGCCAGCGTCCCCATGGTGGCCGTCAGGTTCACCTGGGGTGGGGGGACATGACACCCAGGGTGGCCACACCTGGGACACGCCAGGGCATCCCGCCTGTACCCTGCCCACGCCCCGCCCACACGGGACAACACCCTGCACACGCCCTGCCACACCCCGCTCGGGCCTGCTCGCACAGGATTCTGCCCTGCCACGCCACGCCCACACAGGACTCTGCTCTGCCCACGCCCTGCCACACCCCACTCACGCATGATCCCGCCCTGCCACACCCTGCTCATGCAGGATTCCGCCCTGCCATGCCCTGCCTGCACAGGATTCTGCACTGCCCACGCCCTGCCACACCCTGCTTGCGCATGATCCCACCCTGTCCACGCCCTGCCACACCCTGCTCGCGCATGATCCCACCCTGTCCACGCCCCGCCACGCCCCCTCGCGCATGATCCCGCCCTGCCACACCCTGCTCGCGCATGATCCCACCCTGCCCACGCCCTGCCACACCCTGCTCGCACACGATCCCACCCTGTCCACACCCTGCCACACCCTGCTCGCGCACCATCCCACCCTGTCCACGCCCCGCCCCGCCCCTCTCGCGCATGATCCCGCCCTGCCGCACCCTGCTCGCGCAGTATCCCGCCCTGCCCACGCCCTGCCACACCCTGCTCACGCAGGATTCCGCCCTGCCATGCCCCGCCCACACAGGATTCCGCCCTGCCCACACCCTGCCACACCCCGCTCGCGCACAATCCCACCCTATCCACGCCCCGCCACGCCCCTCTCGCGCATGATCCCGCCCTGCCACACCCTGCTCACGCAGGATTCCGCCCTGCCATGCCCCGCCTGCACAGGATTCCACTCTGCCCACGCCCTGCCACACCCCACCCATGTCCTGCCCCGCCCCGCCCACGCCCCCACCCTCACCTGGTAGATTTTCCTGCCCGTTGCCTGCAGGCTGAGCCCTGCGGGGCCACAGAGAGGTGAGCAGGGCCGGGGGGGGGCACCCACCCAAAAACCCCTGAGTGGGTGGGGGGGTGTCACCCCCTCCCCCCCCATGCCCTCCCATGCCCATTGTGCCCCCCCCGTGCCCCCGATCCCTCCCTGTGCCCCCCGTATGTTCTCACCCCCGCTTGACCCTGTGCCCCCAATACTGCTGTACCCCCCCACCCCACTGTGTCCCCCAATGGTCCTGTGCCCCCCCCCCGTACCCCCCCCTCACCGGGCACCAGGACGGTCTGCAGCGGCCGCACCTCCACCCCCTGGGCCGGGTACTCGAGGGGGGAGTTGGCGCGGACGATGAGCAGCCGATCGGCCGGGGACTGCACCCTGCGGGGAGGATGGGGGGGCTCAGGTGGGGGCCATCCTGCCCCACAGCACCCTGCCCCACAGCAAGCCTCAGGGGGTCCCCCTCACCCGCCCCACACTGATCCCAAGGGGTCCTATCCTGCCCCATACTGGCCCTGGGAGTCCCACCCTGCCCCACACCGATCCCAGTGGGTCCCATCCTGCCCCACACCAACCCTGAGGGGTCCCATCCTGCCCCACACCGATCCTAGCTGTCCCACCCTGCCCCACACCAACCCAGAGGGGTCCCATCCTGCCCCACACCAATCCTAGTTGTCCCACCCTGCCCCACACCGATCCCAGTGGGTCCCATCCTGCCCCACACCAACCCTGAGGGGTCCCATCCTGCCCCACACCAATCCTAGCTGTCCCATCCTGTCCCACACCGATCCCAGCGGGTCCCATCCTGCCCCACACCAACCCTGAGGGGTCCCATCCTGCCCCACACCGATCCTAGCTGTCCCACCCTGTCCCACACCGATCCCAGCGGGTCCCATCCTGCCCAATACCGATCCCAGTAGGTCCCATCCTGCCCCACACCAACCCTGAGGGGTCCCATCCTGCCCCACACTGATCCTAGCTGTCCCACCCTGTCCCACACTGATCCCAGAGGGGTCCCATCCTGCCCAATACAGATCCCAGTAGGTCCCATCCTGCCCCACACCAATCCCAGTGGGTCCCATCCTGCCCAATACAGATCCCAGTAGGTCCCACCCCACCTCACACCAATCCCAGCGGGTCCCATCCTGCCCAATACCGATCCCAGTAGGTCCCATCCTGCCCCACACCAACCCAGAGGGGTCCCATCCTGCCCCACACCGATCCTAGTTGTCCCACCCTGCCCCACACCGATCCCAGCGGGTCCCGTCCTGCCCAATACAGATCCCAGTAGGTCCCATCCTGCCCCACACCAATCCCAGTGGGTCCCATCCTGCCCCACACCGATCCCAGCGGGTCCCATCCTGCCCAATACAGATCCCAGTAGGTCCCATCCTGCCCCACACCGATCCCAGTGGGTCCCATCCTGCCCCACACCAACCCTGAGGGGTCCCCTCCTGCCCAATACCGATCCCAGCGGGTCCCATCCTGCCCCACACCGGTCCTAGTTGTCCCACCCTGTCCCACACCGATCCCATCCTGCCCCACACCGATCCCAGTGGGTCCCATCCTGCCCCACACCAACCCTGAGGGGTCCCATCCTGCCCCACACCGATCCTAGCTGTCCCACCCTGCCCCACACCAACCCAGAGGGGTCCCATCCTGCCCCACACCAATCCTAGTTGTCCCACCCTGCCCCACACCGATCCCAGTGGGTCCCATCCTGCCCCACACCAACCCTGAGGGGTCCCATCCTGCCCCACACTGATCCTAGCTGTCCCACCCTGTCCCACACCGATCCCAGCGGGTCCCATCCTGCCCAATACCGATCCCAGTAGGTCCCATCCTGCCCCACACCAACCCAGAGGGGTCCCATCCTGCCCCACACCGATCCTAGTTGTCCCACCCTGCCCCACACCGATCCCAGAGGGGTCCCATCCTGCCCAATACAGATCCCAGTAGGTCCCATCCTGCCCCACACCAATCCCAGTGGGTCCCATCCTGCCCAATACAGATCCCAGTAGGTCCCACCCCACCTCACACCAATCCCAGCGGGTCCCATCCTGCCCAATACCAATCCCAGTAGGTCCCATCCTGCCCCACACCAACCCAGAGGGGTCCCATCCTGCCCCACACCGATCCTAGTTGTCCCACCCTGCCCCACACCGATCCCAGAGGGGTCCCATCCTGCCCAATACCGATCCCAGTAGGTCCCATCCTGCCCCACACCAACCCAGAGGTGTCCCATCCTGCCCCACACCGATCCTAGTTGTCCCACCCTGCCCCACACCGATCCCAGAGGGGTCCCATCCTGCCCAATACAGATCCCAGTAGGTCCCATCCTGCCCCACACCAATCCCAGTGGGTCCCATCCTGCCCAATACAGATCCCAGTAGGTCCCACCCCACCTCACACCAATCCCAGCGGGTCCCATCCTGCCCAATACCGATCCCAGTAGGTCCCATCCTGCCCCACACCAACCCAGAGGGGTCCCATCCTGCCCCACACCGATCCTAGTTGTCCCACCCTGCCCCACACCGATCCCAGAGGGGTCCCATCCTGCCCAATACCGATCCCAGTAGGTCCCATCCTGCCCCACACCAACCCAGAGGTGTCCCATCCTGCCCCACACCGATCCTAGTTGTCCCACCCTGCCCCACACTGATCCCAGAGGGGTCCCATCCTGCCCAATACAGATCCCAGTAGGTCCCATCCTGCCCCACACCAATCCCAGCGGGTCCCATCCTGCCCAATACAGATCCCAGTAGGTCCCACCCCACCTCACACCAATCCCAGCGGGTCCCATCCTGCCCAATACCGATCCCAGTAGGTCCCATCCTGCCCCACACCAACCCAGAGGGGTCCCATCCTGCCCCACACCGATCCTAGTTGTCCCACCCTGCCCCACACCGATCCCAGCGGGTCCCGTCCTGCCCAATACAGATCCCAGTAGGTCCCATCCTGCCCCACACCGATCCCAGTGGGTCCCATCCTGCCCCACACCAACCCTGAGGGTCCCATCCTGCCCAATACAGATCCCAGTAGGTCCCATCCCACCTCACACTGACTTTGGGGGGCCCCACAGCGACCCTGGGGGGGGGGGGGTGTGCGTGTGCCCCTCCCACGGGACCCCCCACTCACCGCAGGCGGTAGCTGTGGTACTCGCGCTCGCGTTGGCGCTGCAGCCGGGGCCGCTCGCCGGGGGCGAAGGCGCTGGCGAAGTCGACGCCGGGGCCCTGCCCGAAGAGCTGCCGCTGGAGGGGCAGCGCCAGCCCCGGCTCCGCCTCGCAGGAGCAGCCGTTCCTGGGCAGCAGCCTGCCCCGCCCGCCGTCACCACGCCCGCTCCGCACCCACGGGCGGGGACGATGCCCACCCACGCCCTGGCACCGCCTCGACACCTGCCCTGGCACCGCCCTGGCACCGCCTTGTCACCCACCTTGGCACCGCCCTGGCACCGCCCTGGCACTGCCTTGTCACCCGCCCTGGCACCGCCCGGCACCGCCCTGGCACCCACCTTGGCACCGCCCTGGCACCGCCTTATCACCCGCCCTGGCACCGCCCGGCACCGCCCTGGCACCACCTTGTCACCCACCCTGGCACCGCCCGGCACCGCCCTGGCACCACCCTGGCACCGCCCAGCACCACCTTATCACCCACCCTGGCACCACCCGGCACCGCCCCAGCCGCCACCCCATCACCCCCTCCCCAGGGTGCCCCCATCCCCACGGGTGCCCCAGCCGCCCCACCCTGGGGTGCCCCCATCCCGGTGAGCCCCAGATTCCCCACACCCTTGGGTACCCCCACCCATGGGTGCTCTGACCCCACGGGTGAGTCCCACCCCCCACCCATAGGTTCCCCCAGCCCATGGGTACCCCCACCCATGGGTGCCCCCGCCCTGCGGTACTCCAAACCCCTGGGTGAGTCCCCGCCCCCACCCCGTGGGTACCCCCACCCATGGGTGCCCCCAGTCCATGGGTTCCCCCAGCCCCCTGGGTGAGTGCCAGCCCCCCACCCACCCAGGGGTGCCCCCCACCCACGGGTGCCCCCGCGATGGGCGCCAGTCCTTACTCCATGACCTCCTCCTTGAGGCGGAAGGGAACGTGGGGGTAGGAGCGGGCGGGGGGGGGCAGGGGGGGCCCCAGCAGGCGCTCGGGGGCTGGGCGCCGCAGGTCGACGCTGGGGGCACCCTTGGGTGCCCAGAGGTGGAGGTAGAGTGCGGCCAGCGAGGCCGTGGCCACCAGGAGCAGGCAGAGGGACCTCTGCGCCCCCCGCATCCTGGGCGCGGGCGGGGCCGGTGGGGCGGGGCTGCGGGGGCACCCCACCCGCGTCACGCCCTCCTTGGCCCCAGCGCAAACTGGGGAGCACCGGGGTGGACCGGTGCCCCCCAGAACCTCCCAGTGCCACCAATGCCTCCCAGTGCCCCCAGCACAAACCAGTGCCTCCCAATACAAGGTATTGCCCCCAGCACCTCCCAGTGCCCCCAGCACCTCCCAGTGCAACCCAGTACCTCCCAGTGCCTCCAACGCCTCCCAGTGCCCCCAGCACAAACCAGTGCCTCCCAATACAAGGTATTGCCCCCAGCACCTCCCAGTGCAACCCAGTACCTCCCAGTGCCCCCAGCACAACCCAGTGCCTCCAAATGCAAGCTATTGCCCCAATGCCTCCCAGTGCCCCCAGCGCAAACCAGTGCCCCCAGCACAGACCAGTGCCCCCAGCGCAACCCAGCACAAACCAGTGCCTCCCAGTGCAACCCAGAACCTCCCAGTGCCCCCAGCACAAACCAGTGCAACCCAGTGCCCCCAGCGCAACCCAGTGCCTCCCAATGCAAGCTATTGCCCCAATGCCTCCCAGTGCCCCCAGCGCAAACCAGTGCCCCCAGCGCAAACCAGTGCCCCCAGCGCAACCCAGTGCATCCCAACGCAAGCTATTGCCCCAATGCCTCCCAGTGCCCCCAGCACAAACCAGTGCCCCCAGCGCAAACCAGTGCCTCCCAATGCAAGCTATTGCCCCAATGCCTCCCAGTGCCCCCAGCGCAAACCAGTGCCCCCAGCGCAAACCAGTGCCTACCAATGCAAGCTATTGCCCCAATGCCTCCCAGTGCCCCCAGCACAAACCAGTGCCCCCAGCGCAAACCAGTGCCTCCCAATGCAAGCTATTGCCCCAATGCCTCCCAGTGCCCCCAGCACAAACCAGTGCCCCCAGCACAAACCAGTGCCCCCAGCGCAACCTAGCACATCCCAGTGCAACCCTGTGCCCCCAGCGCAACCCAGCGCAACCCAGTGCAACCCAGTGCAAACCAGTGCCCCCAGTGCAACCCTGTGCCCCCAGTGCTATTGCCCCCAATGTCTCCCAGTGCCCCCAGCACCAACCAGTGCAAACCAGCGCAAGCCAGTGCTCCCAGTGCAAGCCAGTGCAAACCAGCGCAAGCCAGTGCCCCCAGTGCAAGCCAGTGCCCCAGCTTCTCCCAGTGCAGCCCAGTTCCTCCCAGTGCAACCCAGAGCCCCCCAGTCCCAGGCCAACCCAGTGCCCCCACTGTGCCCCAGTGCAACCTAGCGCAAACCAGTGCCCCCAGCGCCTCCCAGTGCAACCCAGCCACCTGCCACCAAAATCACCATAGCTCCCCAGTACATCCCAGTGCCACCCAGTGCCCCCCCCCCGCTGCCTCCCAGTGCCCCCCCAATCCCTCCCACTGCCCCCAATCCCTCCCACTGCCCCCCAGCACCCCCAGTACAAACCAGTACCCCCAGTACCTTGCCCTACCACCCAACGCCCCCAGTACCTCCCACTACTCCCAACACCTCCCAGTCCCCCAGTTCAAACCAGTGCCCCCCCCCAGCACCCCCTTTCTGCTGTACCCCTTCCATCACGCTCCCCAGTGCCCCCTCCCAGTTCCTCCCAGTCCCTCCCAGTGCCCTCACCTGGGGGTGGGCGAGGGTCCCGGTGGGGTCGGGGTGGGGGTCTCAGCCCACGCTCATGGCTCTGCCCCCCCACGACACCGGCCTGGGGACACGGGGACAGTGTCAGGGGTGGGAGTGGGGGGGGGGACACCCCACCCCCACCCCCCCGCACCCCCAGCCCCACCCAGGGACATGGCTACAACCAGGGACCCCCCCGGGGGGGCTTTATCCGCGGATGGGGGGGGGGTTAAAAGGCGGGGGGGGCAGATTTGGGGGGGCTCAGGCAATGGGGGGGGGTTATGGGGGGGGATTTGGGGTGGGGGGGGACGACTGGAGGGTGCTGGGGGGGGGGGGCGGGAGGCCCAGGGGGTGCGGGGGGGTCAGCGGGGGTGGGGGGATTCGGGGGGGGGGAACCTCGGTGCCGGGAGATGCTGGGATTGGGGGGGGGGGGGGGGGGAAGGATGATGTGGGGGCGGTGGGGCGGCGGCTGTCGCGATATGTCGCGACAAAAGGGGGGGCGCTGGATGGCTCCGGCCCTACCTGGCTCCGCCGGCGCGTCCCGGCGCTCCGCGGCCGCGCACCGGCACCGGCACCGGCAGCGGGGGGGGGTGGGGGGGGGGGCGGCGGAGGGGGGGGGGGGGGCAGGGCGCCCCCGGTGGCCCCGGCCGGGAACGGCACCGCCGCAGCCCCGGGAGGGGCCGGGGTGGGGGGGGGGGGGGGGGGGCACACAAAAAACGGGGAGGGGGCGGCGGCCGCTGTCACCGTGGCATCGGGGCTGGCGGAGGGTCGGGGGTGCCCCGGGGGGGGGGGGGAGGAAATTAGCGTCCCCCCCCCCCGCGGTGTGGCGGGGGCTCCGGCTGCCACAGGCCGTGCTTTGTGCCCACGCGTGGGCTGCACAAAGGCTCCATTGAGCTTTGGGGGGGGGGGGGGGGCCGGGACCGGGCTGCCTGTGGCCTGTCTGTCTCCGTGGGGGGGGGACTGAGAGCTGGGGGGGGGACGACTGGGAGGATTTTGGGGGGGTTTGGGGGGGGAACGGGACTGGGGGGTGCTGGGGGGGGTCTGGGGGGGACGACTAGGGGGGGCTGGGGGGGTGGGAGGGTGCTGGGGGGGGGGACTGGGGGGGTGGGAGGGTGCTGGGGGGGGCTGGGGGGGTTGGGCTGAGGTTGGGGGACGCGGGGGGGGGATACACGGGGGGATGCTGGGGTACCGGGGGGGGGTCGTAGGGAGATGGGGGGGGATGCGGGGGGTGCTCGGGGATGGGGGGGGGACGGGACCGGCTGCACCCCGCTGGGTCCCACGCCCGGGGGGGGGGGGGGGGGTTGTCTCGGGGAGGTGGGGGTGGGGGGAGAAGAGCGGGGGGTGCCCACGCGTGTTCGCGCTCGGGGCTCCCACGCACGTCGGTCGCCGTGTGCACGGGGGCCTCACCCTGGAGCGGGGCCGGGCCCCCTCCTCTCGGCTCCGGTAATCACGTGATTTCTCTGCCCCCCCCCCCCGATTCCCGCCCCCCCCCCCCCCCTCCGGGATGCTCTGTCTCTCTCCACCAATCAGGTGGCCGGGCTCGCCTGCATCCCGCTCAGCCAATAGGGAGGCGGCAGGTGCGCCACCGCCCTGCGCCTTTAAGAGCCCGGCGTTGCGTCATCGGGGCCGGCTGCGCCCCGCTTCGCTATTGGCTACCGCCTGCTTCGACTCAGCCCAATCGCTTCGCTCCTGGGAGGGGACCACCGCCCTCCCACCGCGGCCTCAACCCCGGCGGCATCACCGCCGGCTTCCGACCAATAGAAAGAGAGCGTAACGCTGACTGGCAGGCGGGCGGCCCAACCGCCGCGCGGGTTGCTAACGGGAGGGGGCGGGCTCGGAGAGGCGGCGGGCGGAAGCGGCGGGCGGTGAAGGGGGTAAGATGGCGGCGCGGCGGGGCCCTGGCCCGGGCCCAGCGCTGCTGCTGGTACTGGCGGTGCTGGGCCCGGGGCGGCCGCTGCGGGGGGTTCGCGCCGCCCTTAACCTGCAGGAGCTGAGCGAGCTGAAGTACGGCCTGGAGATCCTCGCCGAGCCCGTTCTGGCCGGGCAGGTGGGTCCGCGGCGGGGACGGGCACCGACTCCGCGGCCGTTACCGGGGACACCGTGTTGGGGTGGGGGCCAAAAGCACCGACCCAGTGTCCCACCGGTCACGGGGGGGGACGACGACACTATGGGTCGGGGGTCGTACCTGTGCGGGGGAACCGATCGCGGGGTCCTAGCGGGGTTTGCGGGTACCGGACCGGGGTTGGGGGCACCGGGCCGGGGTCCTACCGGGGATGGGGGTACTGGTCCGGACTGGTATCTGGGACGGGAGCACCGCACCGGGGACGAGGATGGTGCCGAGGACGGGGGTGCTGGCCCCGGGGCCGTATTAGGAACGGGGGCACTGGCCCGGGATTGGGGGCACCGGGGTGGGGGAACCTGCTTGGGGCTGTACCGGGGGAGGGGGGTGTCATTGGTCCTGGGGCGGGGTGGGGGGGACGGGGACTCGGGGAGGAAAGGGGCTGTGACCGGGCCAGGGCCCTACCCGCAGCTGTCAGCACCGGGAGGGCGGGGGGTGTCACTGGGCCTTCCGGGGATCCTACTGGGAGCACTGGGACTGGACTGGGGAACAGGGGTGGGGAGGGAACCGTACCTCTTTCACCTTCCACTCGCCTCCACTGAGCAGCTCCCGGCAGCTGTGGGGTGCGGCTGGCTGGACCTGGGGCGTCCTCGGGGTGCTGGTAACCACCCCCCCCCCACCCACCCACCCACCCCCAGCACCAGCCTGGTGCTCAGTGGGGCTTCAGCTTCCGCATCCGTCAGCGGCAACGCTGCTGGCCGGCACTCCTCGCGGGGCAGAGTTCTTTCCTTGGGTGACAACGGGTGGGGACTGGACCTTGGCTCCCTAGATTTGGCAGTGGGATGGGTTGGGCTGGGGAAGTTGGGGGGGGGGGGGGGGGGGTGCCTGCCCACAGGCAGCTGCTGCTGCGTGTCGCCTGCCACCGTCCCGTGCCCGGTGACTTTGAGCTGTTGGGCGGGAGCCACCACCGAGCAAGCCCTGCGAGTGAGGCAGAAGCAGGGGGGACAAAACACACACCAGCCTGGAGCACACCCCTGCCTCCCCCCAGCTGGGGGTGGGGGGGCAGCAGTGACAGGTCTGTCCCCTCGCCTTCTGCCCATCTCACAGCCTTTTCTTGGGCTGAGCTCAGCTATAGTGGAGGGAAAAGAGGAAACTGAGGCATGAAGTGAGGGGGACGACTGCGGTTTGCGTTGATTTCCCCAGGGTGGGGGAAGTGGCAATGGGCCGCATCCTGAGACACGGCTCACATTGTCCGGCCAGACACCTGGGTCCCTTGGCTGGTCCCCAGGGACCCTGACAGGTGCATCCCCCCTACAACCCCGAGTCTCTGCCATGTCCCCCCTCCCCTCCAGCGCCAGGCAGAGGATGTGGTGACGGTGGCTTCGAAGTTCAAGCAGCGCTATGAGTGTCGGCTCCCACCTGCAGCTGTCCGGCGCCAGCCCAACCCCGAGGAGGAAGCGCAGCTCTACAACGGCTCCGGCGTCGCAGAGCTCCTGCGCCCCATGGGAGCCGCCCCGTGCCTCGTCAAGGTCGGGGGGGGGGGGAAGCACAGGGTGGGAAGCGGCAGCGGGGCGGGTCACCCCGTGGCATCCATCCTGATCCCGTGTTTTTCCCCATCTTTTCCAGACCAAGGACTGGTGGACGTATGAGTTCTGCTACGGGAAGCACATCCAGCAGTATCACATGGAAGGTGACGGCGTGGGCGGGAATGGTGGCGCGGGAGAGCCAGCGGGGGGGAAGGGGCAGACCGTCCCCG
Organism: Astur gentilis; assembly: GCF_929443795.1. Lineage (NCBI taxonomy): Eukaryota > Metazoa > Chordata > Aves > Accipitriformes > Accipitridae > Astur > Astur gentilis. The sequence continues at coordinate 57,739 of NW_026061095.1, read as the reverse complement.
ATGTTGTCCCTCCCCCTGCTCAACTCTTGTCTCTTGCCACAGAGTCGGAGATCAAAGGAGACATTCTCTTCCTCGGCTACTACCAGTCGGCGTTCGACTGGGACGACGAGACGGCCAAGGTGTGGGCTCCCCCCACCCCAGGGACACCACCGTCCCCTCGCCCAACCCTCTTACGAGACAGCAGGGAATCCCCAGGGGTCCCCGTCCCCATCCCGCTCTTCCCCTCCGTCCCCCCAGGCCTCCAAGCAGCACCGGCTGAAGCGATACCACAGCCAGAGTTACGTCAATGGCTCCCGGTGCGACCTCACCGGCCGAGCCAGAGAGGCTGAAGTCCGGGTAAGACCACAGGGGGGGTTGACGCAGGCGTGGTGACGCTCCTGTCCCCGCGGCACTGGCGGCGGCTGACGGTTCTCACCCCAGTTCCTGTGCGAGGAGGGAGCCGGTGACTACATCGCCCGGGTGGACGAGCCCCAGTCCTGCTCCTACGTCCTGACCGTCCACACCACCCGCATCTGCCACCACCCCTTCCTGCGCCCGCCAGCCGGTGCCGCACCGCAGCCCATCCTCTGCCAGCCGGCGCTCAGCCCGGCGCAGTACGTCGAGTACGTCCGCGCCCAAGTCTGTGAGTATCAGGGAGACACTCCTCCCACCAGGTGGGCGGTGGGACCCCGGCACGGGGGTGACGCGGGTCCCCTCTGTCCCTCCGTCCCTTCAGCTGACACCAAGCGGAAGGTGGAGGAGATCTCAGAGGAGCTCAAGACGTTGGACACGAGGCTGTGGAGCGAGAGGGACACTGAGACCCCCGCGCAGTCCCCCGAGGGCGTACCGGCGGCCCACGGTGACGGTACAGCACGTGTCCCCTGCTTGCCGCCGCGGTGAAGCGCGGCTCGGAGAACCGCTGCAGGCGTTTGCCGGCTGGGGCGGCGTGCTTGGAGCTGCCCGGTGCCAGCCGTGCCCGTCCTCTCCTTCCGTGCCAGCCGTGCCGGGGGACGAGCCAGACCCAGCCAAGGAGGCGGCTTTTTGGGAGCGCGTGCGTGAGGTGACCGAAAAGGCGGGCGGCCAGCAGGACAGCACCAGGGTGAGTCTCCAGCGCCCTCAGGGACGTCATCGTGCCCACTGGCAAGGACGAGCAGGGCCGGATGGGTGTCGTGTTAGAGGAGCAGTTTCGGGCTCCTGCTCCATCACCCCGTCTCCTTCCCACAGGCAGAGGACCCATCCCCAAAGGCAACCGGCGGCCAGACAGCTGGTGAGTCCCCAGGGGAGTGGCCAGCGGTGGCCACTCTGTGTCCCCCTGCGTGTGCCGTGGGCCTTTGCCGTCCCCATCCTTCCCACCTGTCTGTTTTGGTGGTCGCCTTGTAGATACGAGGAAGAAAATCCATTTCAAAGTGATCAGGAGCCCCGGGGACCTGCTCCAGTTCATCGAAGAGCTGAAGGAGAGCACCAAGAAGGTGGGTGACCTGTGGTGGGGACGGGCCCCTCGGGCTGCTTCTCCATGCCTCTGTTTTCCCATCAGCGCCAAGGGACATTCCTGAGAACCTTCCCTCTGCTTCCAGGCCAAGGAGAAGGTGAGTGAGGAGGAGGAGGAGGCAGCGACAGTGGTAAAGGCTCCCCCAGACCCCCCTGTCTCTGAGGAGCCCCCAGCGGGTGAGAGGGAACGACTGGAAGAGGAAGAGGAGGATGAAGAGGAAGACGGGGACCTTCTGGGTGGCTTCGAGAAGGAGCTGGAGGCCGTTCTGCTGCCCCGGGAGCAGATGGCCCAGCTGAAGGAGGAGGTGAAGACCGAGATGGAGAAAGAGTTTGACAGCATCATCAACGAGGTGGGTCACCACGCTGGGGACCCCCTGGCCTGGCTAGGGACCCTACCTGACCCCCCCTTCCCGTCACCCACAGGTGGAGGATGAGCTGGAGACGGAAGGGCTGAAGGGGGAGTTTGACCGTAATCAGGCCTCCAAATCCTTGGCTTCCACCCTCAACCGTCTCATGGACAAACTGGATGGAGGTGGCCCCAGCCCGGGGGGAGAGAAGGAGGAAGAGGAGGGGACCGAGAAGAAGGTCAGCCCCAGCCCACCCACCGACGGACGCGTACGGGTGCGGGTGAGCAGGATCGGACCTGGCAGCACCCACCAGCGGGACCCCCCTCGGCGGGAGATGGCTCGAGATAACCCCCAACTCCACCACATCGAGAGCGAGGTCCGGGAGCTGCTGGCCAAGGAGGGGCTGCGGGCTGAAGGTAGGGGTTTTGGGGGGGGGTGGGGAGGCTATAGCTGGGGTTCCCCCCCCCTTATCACCCCCCCGTCCTTCCTCTCCTAGGGAAAATTGAGATCAAGATCGTGACGACGGGGGGGGGCTGACGAGGACGACGCGCACTGGCTCTCAGAGGAGGACACCAAGAACCTCAAGGAGATCTTCTTCAACATCCTGGTGAGTGTCAGGCTGGGGGGGGGGGAAACTGAGGCACGGGGGGGGGGGGCAGGGCCCCCTTGTGATGTGACATGTCGTGTCCTGCCTCTCCGTCGTCCCCCCCACCAGATCCAGGGCACGGAGGAGGCGCAGAAGGAGCGACGGCGGCAGCAGGCGCTGGAGGACAACTACCGCTTTGTCTGGGGGGGCCGGGATGAACCCCAGCCCCCTGGGGACTCCGAGGACCCCGACTTCTGATTCCCCCCCCCCCAGATTCGGGGCTTTGCCCCCCACACCCCCCCCCCACCCCGCTGCCCCGTGGGGCTGGGTGCAGGACCCCCAGGAAGGGTGGTGATGCCCCACAGGGGTACCCTCCACCCCAGTGGAGCCCCCAAGGGGTGACCTTGGACTGTTTTTGGTTTTTTGGGGGGGGGGGGGGGGGGGGGGGCGGAATGTGGACCTTGCTGTGTCCCCCATGGCGGGGGGGACACACGACATGACCCTGCCCTGAGGCTGGGCGTATTTGTGACATGGATGAGCTAGATGTGGGGGGAGTGTGGTTTTGGGGTGGGGGGAGAGTGTGATTTGGGAGGGGGGGGGGGGATTGTGATTTTGGGGGGGGGGGTGTCCTGTTGTTGCCACTGGAGCCATTTGCACACACATACCCCCCCCCCCATTCCCTTCCCGGGGGGGGGGCACTCTCTCATAATGAGATGTAATGAGGTCGTCAGGCCTCTGCCCCCCCCCCCCCCCCCCCCCCTTTTTAATCAATAAACCGAGGTCAGCCCCGGGCTGTGTCTGTGTCCCCTGTCCCCCCCCCCGTGTCCCTTGTGTCCCCCCCCCCCCCGTGTCCCCTGCTACTCTTCCCTGTTGTCTGTCCGTCCACCCCCCCGCCCCATCCTGCCCCTTATTGCCCCCTCCCCCCAGCCCTACTGCCCCCCCCCCCCCATAGCCGATGCCGTGACCCCACAGCCCGGAATGAGGAACCGGGGTCCCCGCGGGTGGGTGGGGGGGGGGTCGTGGTGTCGTGTCCCGCCCCCCCCCCCCCCCTCCCCTCCCACGGGGATTGCAAAGGGGAGGGCTCATGGGAGCGCGGCAGCCAATCAGGCTTAGGGTGGGGCGGGGGCTCGCGTGGTTCTGGCCAATGGGAGCGCAGAGGGGGCGGGGCGGGTTGGTCAGTCCCGGTACGATGTAGCGGCGGGCGTGGGAACCCCCCCCCCCCCCGGGACACACCGGGACCCCCCCGGGACCGACCAGGACCCTTCCCCCCGGACTGACCCGGGACCCCCCGACTCCCCCCCCGCTCCCAGGTGAGGGTGCAGACGGGACCCCGATCCCGGGACCCCCCCTCGTGTCCCGTCCCGTCCCCCCCCCGTGTCCCGTCCCGTCCCCCCCCGTCCTGCCCCGCTCCTTGCCCTCATCTAGGAAGACACCCCCCCCCCCGGGGGGGGGGGACTCAGGGGGACTGCCCCCCCCCTTAACTTATAATGGGGGGGGGGATCCGTGTCACCCCCCCCCCCGTGCCCCACAGGTACCCCTTGGAGCCGGGGGGGGGGGGGGTGTCCCAGCTCCGCCACGACCCCCTGTAGGTGTTGGCACACCCCCCCCCCCCCCCCCGTGGCTTCTGTCCCCCCCCCCCCCCCCTCCGTGGGTCCTGTCCCCCACCCCATAGACCTTGCCCCAGGGTTTCTCCCACCAGTGACACTTCCAGCTCAGGCTGTGGCAGATGGGGGACGTCACGGGGGCGTCACGGGGGGTCGTGTGTGTGTGTCGTCCCCCCCCACTCCACACTGACACCCCCCCCGCCGTGCCCCAGGCCACCATGCAGCTGCCAGGCCTGAAAAGCACATGGCTGCCCTTCCACGGGGGGGTCTTCGTGGGCTTCACCGCCACCTTCCTCCTCCTCCACGGCGTCCTGCTGCCCCGGCCCGTGCCCCCCACCAGCCAGGACCCCCAGGAGATCGATGACCCCCCCGGGGCAACCCGGTCTCCCGTGCTTTATGGCGTGGCCCCATCAGGCTCTGCAGGTGGGTGACATCATGATGGGGGGGGTGGGGGGGGCTTTGAGCTACCGTGTGGGGACCATGGCGGAGTTTTGGGGTCTCTGGTGGGATGGGGTGGGACGCACGGTGAGGTCCCCCCGACCCAACTGCTCCAACTGGTGGTGGGGGGGGGGGGGGGCGGTGCTGAGGGTGACCCCCCCCCCGACCACATACTGTGGGCGACGGCGCGGGGCCAACGCGCCACCGGGACCCCAACATCCATCATCCCCTTCCGCCGCCACCGCGACGCCAGGCGAGGATGCCGGAGAAGCGCGGGCGCTGTACGAGCGGGTGCGCATCCTGTGCTGGGTGATGACGGGACCCGGCACCCTGGAGACCAAGGCTCGGCACGTACGGGCTACCTGGACACGTCACTGCAACGTGGCCATTTTCATGAGCTCGGAGCCGGATGAGCGTTTCCCCGCCGTTGGGTTGCCCGTCCAAGAAGGCCGCCACCAACTCTACTGGAAGACCATCCGCGCCTTCCAGTACGTGTACCGGCATCACTTGGATCGAGCCGACTGGTTCCTCAAGGCGGACGATGACACCTTCGTGGTGGTGGCCAACCTGCGTTGGCTGCTGGCCGGTCACCCCCCCCGATCGCCCCATCTATTTCGGCAAACGTTTCAAACCCTTCGCCAAGCAGGGCTACATGAGCGGCGGGGCTGGCTACGTCCTCAGCAAGGAAGCCCTGCGCCGTTTCGTGACCGCCTTCGCCTCCGGCACCTGCACCCACACCAGCGCCGTGGAGGACCTGGCCATGGGCCAGTGCCTGGAGAAGGTGGGGGTGGAGGCGGGCGACTCGCGGGACACGTGGGGCCGCGAGACCTTCCACCCCTTTCCACCCGAGTCCCACCTCACCGACAAATTCTCCCAGAGCTTCTGGTACCGGAGCTACTGCTACTACCCCATCGTGGAGGTAGGTCGAACCTCCCGGGACCCCCGTCCATGGACGTTGCCCTTTCATCCTGCCCCAGCTGGGTAGGGGCAACCGCCAGGACGCCGAGGTGGCCACGGTCTCCCCATGTATGGCTACAGTTTCCCCACACGCAGCCACAGTTCTTCTTGCATGGCCATGGTCCCCCCTACGTGACCATGGACCGCATGCGTGGCCACGGTGTCCCCACAATCCGTGGCCACAGTCCTCCACGTGTGGCTACAGTCCTCCACATGTGGCCCTGAGCCCCCTTGCATGGCCACAGTGTCCCCACAATCCATGGCCACAGTCCTCCACATGTGGCTACGGTCCTCCACGCGTGGCCATGGTGTCCCCACAATCCATGGCTACAGTCCTCCTTGTGTGGCTACGGTCCTCCACATGTGGCTACGGTCCTCCACGCGTGGCCATGAGCCCCCTTGCGTGGCCATGGTGTCCCCACAATCCATGGCCACAGTCCTCCACATGTGGCTACGGTCCTCCACATGTGGCTACGGTCCTCCACGCGTGGCCATGAGCCCCCTTGCGTGGCCATGGTGTCCTCATGTCTGTCTGTATTGTGTCCCCCCCCTCCTATTTTTGACCATGACATCCCCCCACGGCGCGGCCACGGTTGCCCGTGCCAGGCTGTCGCGTCCCACCATGCACGACCACGGCATCCGCCCCATAAATACCTGTGGTGTCCCTCTGCCCCCCCCCCCCCATGTGTGACCATAGTGTCCCCCCCCCCCACGCATGACCACAGTCTTCCACACACGGCCATGATCCCACTCACGTGACCATGGTGTCCCCCCACATGCACGGCCACGGCCCCCCCAACCGTGGTCACGGTGACCCCCCCATGCCTGGTGTAGTGTTGCCCCCCCCCCCCTCAATGCGTGGCCACGATGTCCCCCCCCCCCATACATGACCACAGCCCCCCAGCGCGTGGCCGTGACCCCCGTGACACCCACCCATGGTCTCTGCTCCCCCCACCCAAGCCAGTTGCCCGGCAAAGCCGCCTGTGGTGCCCCCCCCCCCCCACCCAACCCTGGCACCTGGCCATGTTTCCCAGGGGGGGGCTGTTGGAAGGGGGGGGCTGGCCCCGCTCTGGTGGTGCTGAGCCGGAGATAAGAGTATCAGCAGAGTAAGAGTATCACTCCTTTTTAGATTATCAGCCAGAGATAAGAGTATCATCATGGAGGGGGGGTGGAAAGTCTGGGGGGGGGGGGAGCAGCTGCCCCCAATGCCCCCCCACCCCAATCCAAGGGACCCTGGCCAGAGGCCACGGTGATGGGCTCAGGGTAGGGGGGGGCAGCCTCCATCCCCCCCCCCCCTCCCTCCTGCCCTGTGGCACCAAAGGGTGGAGGGGGGACATTGGGTGCCCTATGCCCCCCCCCCCCCACCCCTTCTCCATCCCCCCCCCCCCCCCCCTCATTTCTACCCCAGGGCCCCCAGTGCTGCTCGGACCTGTCGGTGTCGTTCCACTACGTGAGTGGGGAGCAGATGTACGCGCTGGAGTACCTGACCCACCGTCTGCGTCCCTACGGCTACCAGCCCCGTTACCGGCCCCCCCTGACCCCCAGCACCCCCCCGACCCCCAATGCCACCCTGACCTAGCCTGGACCCCCCCCCCCCACCACCACCTCCACTGGGACATTTGCTCTCGGTGGCCATCTCTGGGGTGTCACTGGCCATGGGGGCTCCTTTGGGGGTTGGGGAGAATGAGTGGGGATGGTGTGTGTGTGTGTCCCCCCCCAAGCCTGCAGTGGGGTGGGGGGGGGGGGGGCTGGTGTGGGTGCTGCCCATGGGTGAAGGAACCCCCGTGGGTGGGGGTGGGACAGGGACGTGGCCCCCTCCCAGTGTGGCCCTGGAGAAGGGGCTGGGGGAGGGACTGGGGGGACCCATGGGTGCTGCTGTGATACCCCCCCCCCCCCCCGGTCTCAGCCTCCCCCCCCCCCCATATAGCCCCATTACTGCTCTGGGGACCCCAAATGCCCTGCCCCCCCTCCCCCCCCGGGGCTCCTGCTCCCCCCTCTCCATGTCCCCCTCCCACCCCAGCTAGAGCCACGTGGCCCTAATTAGTGGTCGGTAATGAGATTTGCTGGAATTGGATGTCCCTGATCTGGGGGGGGGGGGGGCAGCGGGGGGGGGGGGCAGGGGAGGTGGGGGGGGTCATATCAGGGCAGGGGGCTGGTGGCTTTGAGGGGAATTTGAGGGGGGGGACTGGGGTGGGAGCAACATGAGGCTGGGAGGTGTCTCAAAGGGATGGGGGGGCTGGTGGCTTTGTGGGGACTGGGGGGGGCACAGAAGGGGACAGAGAGGCATTTGGGGGGGGGGGGGTGTCTCGGCAGGACACAGAGTTGGTGGCTTGGGTGGGGGTCAGAGCCGTGGGCAGGGTCCCACTGTGATGGGGGGTGGGCAGTGGCTTGGGGAGGGGGGGGTCTGTGGCTGATGGGACCCTACATTGGCCCCCATTTGGGGAGGGGGGGGGGGCAGATCCAGCACCCTCTGGGGTGACCACCCCCTCCCGTCCCCATCTCCCTTCAGCCCCCCCCCCCCAAATGTCATAGTGGGGCCATGTGGGACAGGCACCCATGGGTCCCCCTGGGCTTCACTGGGGGGGGGGCAGCCTCCTGCAAGACCTATGGCAGCTCTGGACCCCCCCCCCCCCCCCCCCCGGTATCGCAGCCTCCCCCAGCCCACAAGTGAGTCCCCCCACGGGATACACCTGGACACGGGGGGGGGGGGGGGGGCACAGACATGGCCCCAGACACACGGACACACATCCGGACACACGGACACACAGCCCTGGTGGGGCTGTGAACTGGGGCCAGGATGGCCGGTGGTGGGAACTCTGAGCTGGTGACCAGTTTGGGACCTTCTGCATGGTGACGGGAGCATCTGATTCGGTGACTATTATGGGATAGCGTGGCCTGTGACGAGGACGAGACAGCGTGGCCAACGGTGGGAGGTCTGAGTCGGTGACAAGGACGGGACCTTCTGGCCGGCGGTGGGAGGTTTGCTGTGGTGGGAAGGAAGGGAGAGCGTGGGCTGGTGGCTCAGGGTCTGACGTAGCGACGAGGACAGGACGATGGGATCTCTGGGATGGTGACAGGGACGGGACCGCGTGGCCTGGATGAGGATTAGATGTCGTGGCCGGCCGTTGGAGCTCTGAGCCGGGGAAAGGGTGGCCGGTGGCGGGGGGAGCTCTGGGAATAGTGGGGCCAGTGGTGACAAAGCTGGGACCCTCTGGACCATGGGGGGACCTTTGGGCAAGGGCTGCGTGAGGATCCCCCCCCCCCCCCACTCCGGTGGAGACCCCCCCCCTTGTGTCCCCCAGCCGGGTGGCCCTGGCATCCCCCGTGTCCCCTCTGCATCCACTGAGCCCCCGGTCCCCAGCGTTCCTGACCCCCCCATGTCCCCCCGACCCCCTCTGTGTCCCTGCCCCCCCCATGTCCCCCTGACCCCCTCCGTGTCCCTGACCCCCCCATGTCCCTGACTCCCTCCATGTCCCTGACCCCCACCCGTGTCCCCCCAACCCCCTCCATGTCCCTGACCCCCCCATGTCCCTGACCCCCACCCGTGTCCCCCCGACCCCCTCCATGTCCCTGACCCCCTCCGTGTCCCTGCCCCCCCCATGTCCCCCCGACCCCCTCCATGTCCCTGACTCCCTCCATGTCCCTGACCCCCACCCGTGTCCCCCTGACCCCCTCCGTGTCCCTGACCCCACCCGTGTCCCCGACCCCACCCGTGTCCCCTCCGCATCCCCCAGCATCGCTGTGCACGTGGCTCCAGCTGGGCGGCATCGACCCCGCCCACTTCTCCAGGCCACGCCCACCCTGGCCGCCTCCAAAGTCCCTGTCCCACCAACCTCCCCCGGCTAAGCCACACCCACTTTATTTGCATCCCAGCCCTGCCTACACATTAAGCACCGCCCACCTCACCTGCCCCCTCCCCGCTAATTCCCGCCTACCTTATTTACAACCCAGCCCCGCCCAAGGCACCAAATACTCCCCACCACAGAGCCCCACCCCCTTCCAAGCCACGCCCACCATATTAGCATACAGACCCCCGCCCACCCATCCTCCCCAGTTGCTCAGCCCTGCTCCCCTCCCAGCCCCACCCACTGAATTTGTGCCCCGCCCCCATCGAGGCCACGCCCCCCGGGGGCCGCCCCCCTCCGAGGCTCCGCCCCAATCTCTGGCACCACGGCACAGAATCACCGGCGTGGCCCGGTGGCTCTTGGGCACCACGGCACAGAATCACCGGCGTGACCCTCCGGCACCAAGCCGTGGCACAGCTCCACGGGTGTAGCCCCACGGCGTGGCTCGGTTGGCATCACACCATGGCCCATCTCCACCGCCGCAGTCCCGTGGCTCTCCGGCACTGACCCACGGCACAACATCACCAGCACGGCCCTGTGGCACAGCACCACGCCATCCCGCAGCCCCACCAGCACCGCACCGTGGCACAACCCCACGGCATAACCCACCCAGCCACGCCACGGGCCCGTGGCCGGACCCCCAACCTTCTCCGCAGCCTGACTCCCCCCCCCCCCCCCGCCCCGTGCCGCCACCGCCCCATGCCACGACACCGGGAAGGAGCAGCCGCGGTCACAGCGCCAAGTCCGACATTGTTACGTACTTACAGTTACAACCCGAGAGATGAAAACGCTGTACATGGCCCGGACCCCCCCCCACGGCACAGCCCGGGACACCCCCCCCACCACCACCACCACCACCGGCACCCCCCAGCCCCCCAAACTCGGGGGCCGTGGCTCAGCCCCACCGGCGCTGCCGGGGCTCGGGGGCGTCACAGCGGTGGGTGCCCCTACATTCATGGGGTGGGGGTCTGCTCCCGGGGAGGGGGACGAGGTGGGTGTCCGTCCCCCCCCAGGCCCACAGCCAGCGGGAGAGGTGGCGGGGGTCCCGCCGGCGGTTCCCCCCCGCCAGGCACCGTGGCACCGTGGCAGGGGCTGGCTCTATCCTAACGCTAAACGAAGCAATAAATTAAAGAGGTTCCCAAGGGGACGCCGAGAAAAAGGGGGGTGGGATGGGGGGGGGGGGGTGTCAGGCCACGGTGGGGGGGGTGGGGGGTGTACAAAAGGTTGTTGTAGAAAAGGAGGGGGGGGGGGGTCTGCTCTGCTCCTGCCATGGAGCGGGGGGGCTGTGCCAGGGTGGCACAGGGTGGGGGGGGGGGTGGAAGGGCTGGGGGTGACATGGGGAGGGTGACATGACTGGGGGTGATGCAACGGGGGTGGCATGGCTGGGGGTGGGGGTACGATGGGGTGACGTGAGGAGGGTGCCACGGAGCGGGGGGAAGTGACCTGTGCCAGGGGAGGGGGGTGGCACGGGCATGGGGGGGGGTGGCACTGGCAGGGTTGACATGAGTGGGGTGACACGGGCAGGGGTGTCACCGGCCGCGGCACCAGGTTGGGAGCCCTGGTGTCCCAATCCTGGCAGGGTTGTGCCGAAAGGCGGTGCCCACCCCGTGCCGGTGCATGGTGCATGGGGAGGGGGACCCGGAGGCACCGGGAGGGGGACCCCAGGCATCCGGGTGGTGGTGCCACCACCGTGAGCCCCAGTGTCAGGTGTGGGGGGAGACCTGGCAGGGGGACAGGACCAGAAGAGACCCCAGCGGGAGCTGAATAATAAATAGAGCATCAAAAATACAAACCGTGGGGCGGCGGTGGCGGGCGACACCGTGGCCGAGCCGGGGCCCACGGGCACCCGCAGTCCGGGGTGATGCCGAGCGGGCACCGGGCCCCCCACCGGCTATACCAGGGCGGTCCGGGGCTCGCAGGGACCCACGCTGGCGCAGCTGCTCTTGCGGTGTAGCCCAGGGGTGGCCGGGCTACCGGGGCCCTCGCCGGGGCAGCCGTGTTGCAGCAGGATGTCGGCACACTCCTGGCTGCCGGCACGGCGGGCGTAGAAAAGCGCCGTGCGGCCCTGGCCGTCCCGTGCCCGAACATCTGCGCCGTACTGCCGGTAAAGCCGACGTGTCAGCCGCCCCACGCAGCCATCCTCGGTCCCCGAGGCCGTGACACGGTCCCCGTGGCCGTGCCGCGTCCCCAGTAGCCACACCGTGTCTGCCATGGATGTGCCACATCCCCCATGGTCGTGGCACGTTCCCCCGTGGCCATCCCATGTCTTTCTTGGCACGGTGTGATTCTCATAGCCATGCCACGGTCCCCATGACCACACCACGTCCCCCCTAGCCACGTCACGGTCCCAAGACCATGCCACGTCTCCCATAGCCATGTCATAGTCCCCACGACCATGGCGTTTGCCCTCTGGCCATGCCACGGTCCCCATGACCGTCCCACGTCGCCCATGGCCACGTCATAGTCCCCATGACCACGCTATCTCCCCCCCCGGCCATGCCACGACCCCCATGACCGTCCCATGTGCCCCGTGCCCACCCCGTGCCCCTCCATGCCATGCCACAGCCCCTCCACCACCCCCCAGTCCCCCTCTCCGCCCCCCGCCCCCCGACATACCCACACCAGCAGCTGGGTGATGACCACGAGAGCCATGTCACAGGCTACGTGCAGCGCCGTGCGCCGGTCCTTGTCGCCGGTGCTGACGTTGAGCTGTTCCTTCTTGCTGTGGGCCAAGAGCAGCAGCACCGTCTCCAGGTCCTTCTCCTGCACCGCGCAGAAGAGCTGCTCCCCCAACGGCACCTCGGTGGCCGGCAGCGGCGCCAGGAAGAGCCGCTGCTCGTACTTAGCCCGGATCCACGACTCCCGCTCCTCCCTGGAGAGACGGGTGGCATCAGGGACCGCGTGGTCGCGGGGGAGGTGGCGCGGCGGTGACGTGGTGGGTGCGGAGGAGTGTGTGGGGGGGGAAACGGGGACACCCACCGGGATGACTCGTGGGTGGGTTTGCAGCGTCCCTGCGGGTTTTTCTCCCAGATGCTGTTGGCGGTGGCGTTGCCGATGGACGTCAGCACCAGCGTGAGCTCCCGGGGCCAGTCGTCCAGGTCGAGGGAGCGCACGCGGGACAGGTGGGTGCCCAGGTTGCGGTGGATCCCCGAGCACTCGATGCAGATCAAGGCCCCCAGGTTCAGGCTGGCCCAGGTGGGGTCTGGTGGGAGACGGGGGGGGGGGGGGGACCGCGCAGAGACCGTCGGCACCGTGCCGGGGTGGCCCGTGGCATTGCCTGGCCCATGGCACGGCCCACGGCAACATGTGGCCGTTGCATGGTCCGTGGCATCCCTCGGCTTGTGGCACCCCATGGCGCGCGGCACAGCGTGACCCATGGCACCACGTGTGACCCGTGGCGTCGTGTGGCCTGTGGCATCACGTGGCACGTGGTGGTTCCTAGCCCGGGGCATCGGGTGGCCCACGGCATGACATGGCCCATGGCATTAGGTGGCCCGTGGTGTCATGTGGCAAGTGGTGCTTCCTTGCCCGGGTTATCAAGCGACCCGTGGCACCATGCCACCCCACAGCACCATCCGGCTCATGGCACACCTTGATCCACGGCACTGCAGGGCCCGTGGCACCGTGGCACCAGTGGCACCCACGGCTCCACGTGGCGCACAGCTCTGCGTGGCCCTATGGCACCCCAAGAGCAATGACGCCCAACGTGGCCCGTGGCACCGACGGCACCCACGTAACCACCGACCCCGCGTGAACCACGGCACTCTGTGACCGATGACTCCCCCACGGCCCACATGGCCGGTGGCACCACGCAACCGATGGCCCCCCCGTGGCCCCGTGTGACCAACAACCCCCCCCACCCAGGAGACTCACTGGGTGCCCCACAGTCCACGCAGAGTGAGTTGCCCCGGGCGTTGCGGATGGCCTGGATGGCCACGGCTTCGCTCTGGCTGTCCATGCGAGCCTGAGGAAGACGACGGCGGTGGGGAGTGAGCAGGGCAGGGGGTGGTGGCATCATGGACCACCCCTCCACACACCCCACCCTGGCCACCCGTGGGGGTCCTACCTTGTTCTTGCTGCTCTCACAGCACTGCAGGCTGGCCAGGATCTGGCTCTCGATGGCCTGCACCCAGGCATCACGTTCCTCGAAGCTGCCCGCCTCGAAGTGCCACGTCTGGCCCGTGCTGGACACGATGATGAACTCAAAGTTTTCCTCCTCTGCGGGACCAGAGACCCCCCCCGGTGGGTGGTGGGATGGGGACGGATGGTGCCGCACGGGGATCCCGCACCCGGGGAGTGCCGGGCTGCACCAGCGCCCACCTCCCCATCTACCGCCTTGTACCCAAAGGGGTTCCCACCCCGGTGTTGCCCACCACCCACCCGCTCCCCGGGGACCCCCCCCCTCGTCTCTGCCCGTCCGCCGGGCAGGGAGGGGAGGACGGGGCAGGGGATGCGATGGCAGCAGGCGAGGATGGGACACAGCCACATGCATGAGTGGAGCAGGCCACGCGCCACGCGCCACGTTACCTGTTTTATAAATATTTCTTAAACTACCAAAGCTTTTTAATTTCCACATTTTGCGCTTGGCTGCGGAGGGTCCGGGGGCAGCGAGAGCAGAGAGAGGAAAGGGGGAGAGAGAGTCACGAGAGGAGCCCGCAAAGCCCCAGCGGGACGGGGACGAGGTGCAGGGGGGTGGCAGGCGGTGGCAGAGCGAGGTGGGGGGGGACGGGACACGGAGGCGTGAGGAGGGCAGCGGTGGCTGAGCGTGGCAAGGGCAGGAGTTGGGGGGGCAGGATCGGGCCCAGATCCTCCGTTCTCAGGAGCCCTGTGGCATTACCGGGACGTCATCCCCGTGGGGTGCGGTGGCGTTGTCCCCATGGCTCGGTGGCCACTGTCCACGAGTGACCGGGGCTCGGGGCACCGTCCCCGGGGCTCTCACCTTCTGCCTGCCCGGCCGAGCCCTCCGTCTTGGACGGCGTCATCAATTTCTTCCGTCGGTGCTTCTTCCTGTCGATCATGGGCGATGGCGGCGGGTCTTTGCCGGAGCTGCTGGGGCTGGATATGGCTTCGAAGGCAGGGGGGCCATCTGCCGAGAGACCCACACGCTGGGGTGCTGGGGGCCACCGAGCTCGCCGGGGCCACTGCGCTCATTAGGATCACTGGGGCCACCAGGGTCACAAGGACCGGTGGGCTCACCAGGGCCATTGGAGCTGCCAGGGTCACCAAATTCACCAGAGCCACTGGGGTCATTAGGACCAGCAGGTTCACCAGGTCCACTGGTCTCACCAGGGTCACAAGAGCCACTAGGGTCACCAGGGCCACTGGGACCAGGGTCACCAAATTCACCAGGGCCACTGGGGTCGTTAGGACCAGCAGGTTCACCAGGTCCACTGGTCTCACCAGGGTCACAAGAGCCACTAGGGTCACCAGGGCCACTGGGACCAGGGTCACCAAATTCACCAGGGCCACTGGGGTCGTTAGGACCACCAGGTTCACCAGGTCCACTGGTCTCACCAGGGTCACAAGAGCCACTAGGGTCACCAGGGCCACTGGGACCAGCGTCACCAAATCCACCAGGGTCACTGGGGCCACTGGGCTCACCAAAGCCACCAGGTTCATTGTGGCCTCCAGGATCACCAGGGCCACCAAGGGCCACCAGGTGCCACCAGAATCCCTAAGGGCCTCCCTGGGCAAGGTCCCTGGCTCCATCCCGGTGAGGTAGCTGGGTCCACGAGCATGAGAGGGGACGGGGACACTCACCAGAGCCAGACAGTTTGGCGCTGGAGGCGGAGGCGCAGCGCTGCAGCGACCGCTCAGCCTTGCCCGTGCCCTTCATCCCCGGCTCCGGTGGGAGGCTGAGCCCCACCGGGGAGGCACCGGCTGCGGGTGGAGAAGGACCGGTGTGACACAGGGGGTCCACCCCCACACCCCCACCCCACTGCCACCATCACCGCCCCGGTACTCACCACCGCCCTCGGGTGCCGTCCCACCGCCCACGTCCTTCACCAGCCCGTTGATGCTGGCGGAGGGACCGCAGGCAGAGATGGCGCGGGGCGGGCGCTTGCCGGGGACCTTGACGGTGGTACGGAGAAGGTCCATCTCCTTCCCATGGGTGCTGTGGATGTAGTCCTGCCACAGGGACAGGTGGGGGCTGAGACCGTGGCTCCCCCCCACTGTGGGGACAGGGGTGGGGACGGGGACACTCACGTTGATGCTGGGGTGGTAGAAGAGGAGCCCATTGCTGGACAAAGTCACGTACTTCTTCTTCCACTCCTTGTTGAGGGAGTTGCCGCTGCGCTTCAGCAGGAAGCTCTGGGGACGAAGGGACGGTGAGGGGGACAGGGAGGGGACGGCTGGGGACCTTGTCGTGTCCCACCACCGCCACCACCGCCCCGCCGACCTGCTTGATGGGGATGGCACGGCCGCTGCCCGCCACCTCGCCCCGGCTGTCCAGGCTCCGCTTCTCCGAGTCGCTGCCCCGGCGCGTCTGCGGGGAGACGGAGGACGGGGTCGGTGGGACGCGTGGTGGGGGCACTGGGGGTGCCACGTCCCCCACCACTGCGGCTCTGCTGGGGGGACACCCTGGGGTGCCCACCTTCCCCCACTGCCAGACCCCCATAGTGGAGACACCCTGGGTGCCGTTTGTGTCCCCCATCAGCACCCTGCCAGGGGGGGCACCCTAGATGCCACGTGTCCCCCTGTGCCTCCACCACCACCATGCCAGAGGGACACCCCACGTACTGTGTACCCCCCGCTGCTGAGTAGACACCCCAAATGCCGCGTGCCCCATGCTGCCACCACCCTGGTGGGTGACACCCTGGATGCCATGACCCCCCCTCGCCCTGCCACCACCCTGCCAGGGGGACGCCGTGGGTACCACGCGGCTGCCACCACGGGGGTCCCGGCACACTCACGGCAAAGAGGCTGGTGCGGCGCTTGGCCCCGCGGTGCAGGGAGCTGGGGGTACCCAGGGGGGCCGGGGTCTCGCTCCGCAGCTCCCGGTGGCTGACGTTGGGGGTGGATGGCAGCGAGGATGAGTAGTCGCTGGTGTGGCCACCGTTGCTGGCCTGGATGGGACGTGGGGTCAGCCCCGGTGTCCCGTAGCCAGAGGGACAGGTTGAGGTGTTGGGGGGCAGCACCCGGCCGAGGCAGGGCGAGCCGGGGGGTACCTGGCCGGGGTGGATGCCCCCGACGGGGGTGGATGCGGCCGAGTGGCTGGGGGTGCTGGGCAGAGATTTGCAGGACGCCATGAGCTGCTGCTGCTTCTTCAGTGCCACCACCTTCTGGGCGACTGCGCCGAGAGTCTCACGTCAGGTGGGTCATGCTGCCGAGACACCCCCCCTGTTCCCCCCCAACCTGCCCAGCCACGGTCCCCATCCAACCCTGCCAATGGTCCCCATCATCCCACCCATCCATGGGTCTTGTGCCACTCTGGCTGCAATTCCCAACCTACCCAACCACGATCGCCATCCCACGGTCCCCGTCCTACCCGGTCACCGGTCCCCATCCTGCCACTGGCATTGGCCCCCATCCCACCACCAGCACACAATCCCCCCCCTCCACCCCGGCTACGCCGGACCTGCCGGTGCAGCCGAGCGCCCCGGGACACCCACCCTCATTGAAGACCCGGTCAACGTTGAGGCCGTACGTGGCACAGGTCTCGTAGTAGAGGCACCGCTTCATGTCCCCGCAGAGCGCCTGAGCCCGGGCGTCCTCGATCACCCGGGGGTTGGAGGAGCTGATCTTGTCTGGGGGGGGAGTAGGGGAGTGAGGCGGGGATCATCCCGACCCCATCCCTGTGGGGCTGGTCCCACACCCCCAGCTCACCCTGGGTGCCCACCAGCGCCAGGGCCACCTCACTGGTGCCCCGGTAGCCGCTGAGCAGCGCGTGCAGCTGCGTCACCTCCTCGAAACTGCTCTCGTTCTCCAGGCTGAAGACGAAGATGACGGCGTCCACCCAGCTGGCAAACTGGTGGGGGGACACGGATGGGGGTCAGGGCTTGGCACCGGCCGGCACAGCACGGCCCCTGGCCCCCAATCCCCAGGTACCTTGGCGTCCGGGGCGCCTCCTTCCTCCCGGATGAGCAGGAGGTGGCTCTGGCCATCGACCGTCACCTCACGCTTGAACTGACCACCTGGAGCCGGAGGGAGGAGAGGGGGAAGCCTTCTGGCTCTGCCTGACCCCATCGCCTTGAACAACCCATGGCCATGCCCAGCACCGTGACCTTCTCCATACCATGGCCATGCCCAGCACCATAGCCTTGCCCCCATGGTCATGCCCAGCGCCATGACCTCCATCCCGTGGCCAGGCCCGTCACCGTGACCTTGTCAATCCCATGGCCAGGCCCATCACCATGACGTTGTCCCCCATGGTCATACCCAGCACCATAGCCTTGCCCCCATGGTCATGCCCAGCACCGTAGCATTGTCCATCCCATGGCCATGCCCAATACTATGGCCTTGTCCATCCCATGGCCATGCCCAGCACCATGACCTTCTCCATCCCGTGGCCAGGCTCATCACCACAGCCTTGTCCATCCCATGGCCATGCCTATCACCACGACGTTGTCCCCCACGGTCATGCCGAGCACCATGACCTTCTCCATCCCGTGGCCATGCCCAATACTATGGCCTTGTCCATCTTCATGACCTTGTCCATCCCCACGGCCTTGCCCATCCCGTGCCCAGCACCACAACCTTCTCCATCCCCGTGGCCACTCACTCTCGGTGGGCTCCAGGCCCACGTAGGAGCCGGTGAGGAAGCGATGGACGAGCGCTGACTTCCCGCTCTTGCTGCTGCCCAGGACTCCCTGGGGAGAGGGCAGAGGGGGCGTCAGGGCGGCCGAGGATGGGAGGACACGGGGCAGGGACACGGGGTCATGGTACCCACCAGGCGGATCTCGGGGACGGAGCGGCCCAGGGTCCATTCCTGGCTGTTCACCAAGGCCTCTGCGGGGAGGAGAGGGGTGAGATGGTGCCTGGGCACCCCCTGGCACCCCCCAGCACCCCAGCCCAGGGTGGGGCACGGCCGCCCCCAGCCCTGCGGCAGCGCCGCTGGCAGCATCTTGCGTGGGCGGCCACGAGCCGTCACCAAGCAACGGCACCGCACCGAGCCCGGCGGGGGCGGCGGGAGGGACACGGAGACGCGACGTGGCGGGGACGGGGACGTGGCGCCACGGGGCCCCGCTCGCCGTGGGCACGAGGATGCGGTGGACGCAGGGACGTGGCAAGCACGAGGATGAAGAGCGGCAGGAGGACGTGGCGTGGCACAGGGTGGTGACGGCAACCGGGACAAGATGGGCATCAGGACATGACGGGCGCCAGGACGCGGTGTGGCACGAGGACGTGGCGTGGCACAGGGCCATGATGGATTCCAGGACATGATGGGCACAAGGAGGCGGCGTGGCACAGGAACACGATGGGCACCAGGGCACGGCGTGGCACGAGGACGTGACGTGGCACACGGTGGGCACGAGGATGCGATGGACATGGTACGTGACAACATGGCAGGCACCAGGATACAGCATGGCACGAGGACGTGGCGCGCATGGGGACACGACAGGCACCAGGACGCGGCGTGGGACAAGGATGTGGTGTGGCACAGAGACATGATGGGCACCAGGACGCGGCGTGGTACGAGGACGCGGCGTGGTACGAGGACGCGGCGTGGCACACGATGGGCACGAGGATGCGATGGACGTGGTGCACGAGAACATGGCAGGCACCAGTGCGTGCGGGGCACCAAGACGTGGCACGGCACAAGCACACAGCGTGACACAAGCACATGGCGTGGCACAAGGACGTGAAATGGCACAAGGACACTGCCTGTACCCCCCACGCACCCTGCCCGGCCCCCCCAGCCCCCCTCAGGCAGTGCGGCTCCTTGCCTCCTGCACCGCGAGAAGGGGAAACTGAGGCAGGGTAGAGTCAGAGGGTCCCCCCCCATCCTGTGCCTCAGTTTCCCCTGTGCCATACGCACGACTGCACGTTGCCAGGTGCGCGGCAGGTGAGGGGTTAACGCCGCTGCCTGTCACCCCGCACATCGTCACCGAGCTGCCACCCCCGGGTGTCCCCGCTCCCACCCCCGGGTCCCCAGCAGGTTCTGCCCACGCGCCCCACGGCACCGGTGGGTTGGGGATGGGAGCAGGGCGGACGAAGGGATGCAGAGGGGCGGACGGACGGACACAGCGTGGCTACGGGGCGGCCAGACAGATGGACGTGGGACGAGTGGGACAGAAGGACGGGCGAACGTGTGACGCACGGATGGCGACAGGGATGGAGGAGCGGAAGGACGGATGGACGGATGCCGGGATGGAAAGACGGGTGGGAGGTTGGCCCCTGAGTCCCATGGAGCCAGCCCCAACGGGGAAACTGAGGCACAGGAGCTCCCACCACGGCCGGCACCTGCGGACCCCCCATGTCAGCTGCCCCACGGGACCCCAAGGCCGGGCACGGGTCAGGACGCCGGGGTCCCCCCACATGGCGGGGGTCTCCCTGCCTGGTGGGTCACAAGTCCTCAACCAGCCCCCCCGCCCCAGCACCCACTGATCCCCCCCCCCGAGCCGTGGGGCGCAGACAGGTCCTTCTGCCCCACACAGGTCACAGCCCCGCATGGGCACTCCCCACGCCGACCCCCTGCCCCAAAAGCAGCCACGGGGAAACTGAGGCACGGCACGACATCCCACGGCACAGCCGGCGCGCCAACGTAGGCAATCCGGTGGTACCCACCCCCCCCCTAACCCCGCCATCCCTCCTGCATCCAGGTCACCGGGGGATGCAGGGGAAACTGAGGCACGGTACGGTGACCCTTCCCAGCCCCGGTTCCCCCCTCCCCAGCCCAGTTACTCACTGGGGGAGGCCCCTCTGCCCGGGTCGGTGCCGAGCAGGGCCCAGGGGGGTGCAGGGTGGGTGGGGGTGGCCGCCGGGCTCTTGGTGAAGATCCCGCTGATGAACTTGAGCATCTTGCGGTCACGGGTGGAGGCTCGGCCGCCCTCGCGCCCCCGTTTCAAGCCCGTTTCGGCGAGGGGGGGAGCGGGCGCCGGCGCCAAACCCCCCGGTCCTGGGTGTAAATCGCTGTAATCCAGGGTCTTGCTTTTGCCTTTGTGGGGGGAGAGCCGAGCCCGCGGCGGAGGTCGGGGGACCCCCTCGGCGCCCGCTTTGCCCCCCGGTTTGGGGCGTCCCTTGCCTTCGCCCTCGGGCCAGGAGAGGCGGCTGCCGGCGGTTTTGTGGGGGCCTTTGCCCATCTTGGCGTCGGAGCCCACCTTGGCACCGCTGGTGGTCACCGTCTTGAAGGGTTTGGTGCCGGCCAGGCGTAACCGGCGGGCACCGGCGGCCGGGTGCGGGGAAGATGCTCCGGGTGCCGGGTGGGAGGGGGGTTTGCCCCCATCCGGGGCACCCTCGGGGCAACCCCAACTGGCTTGGGCCAGCAGCGGGCGACGAGGGGGTGCCGAGGGGTTGGGGCATTCCTGGGGTACCCGACCCCGCTCCCCCGGCACCTCCAAGGTGCCCTTGGTCCCCCGGGCGAGGGAGTCGGGTTTGGGGGGCACGGCCGGGGGCAACAACGCCGGGTCGGGTTTAGGGGGTACGGCGGGAGGGGGTAGCGACGCCGGGTCGGGTTTGGGGGGCACGGCCGGGGGAGGAGGCAATAAGGCCGGGTCGGGTTTAGGGGGTACGGCGGGGGGTAACAAGGCCGGGTCGGGTTTTGGGGGCACGGCAGGCGGGCCGACGGCAGGCGTCGAAGCGGGCGAGCGGGGGCGGTTGACGCCATGCCCGCCACGGGGTTCGGCGAGCCGTTGGGCAACCGAACCTTCACCCGTCGGTGTCGGGCCGGGACTGGGAGTCCGGGGGCTGCTGGGGGGCAACGGGGTGTCGATGGGGCCGGAGCCGGCAGTACTTATCCAAAGAGCGTCCTGGCGTTGGAAAAGCCGCTCGGGCCTCTTGGTTTTGCCGCCACCGCCACCACCGCCGCCGGGGTCTTCGGTGCGGGCAGCATCCGCCGCCTGCCCGGTTTGGGGGGCTCCATCGCTGCCCCCCCCTAATTGCTCCGGTTCCCCTGGAGCTGCCACCGATTCGAGCTTGACCAGGGTGAGGGAGATGAGGTAGGTGGTCCGGCGCTGGAGGCCGGTGGTCCTGCTCATGGGTGCGGGCAGGGCAAATCCCCCCCCCCACACACACCCCCCGCACTACCACCACCCCCTCCTCTCCGCCCCCGGAGCCGGGTAGGCAGGCAGGCAGGGACACCCCCCCCCCTTTTTTTTTTTTTTTTTCCTTTCCCTGTGTGTCCCCCCCCCCCCTCCCCTTCCTCCTTCTTTTTCCTTTTTCTCCCCTCGCCGGCTCCGCGTCCGCCGGTACCGGGAGGATGCTCGGCGCGGTCCCCACCCCCGGCCCTGCCTCCCCGAAGCCTTCCCCGCTCGCCCGCCCCCGGAGGGGTTGGCACCGCCGTCGCCCCCCCCCCCCCCCTTTCCTAAATCCACCCCACCCCCCCTTTCTGCCCCCCCCACCCCACCCCTCAGCCCCCCCCCACCCCACCCCTTCCGCCGGGATCGGGCCCCCCCCCACTCACCCCCACCCCGGGTTAGCGACCGGGGGGCATCGTGAGGGGGGGGGGGTCGTCCCCCTCCCCAGGGCTGGGGGGGTGGGGGGGGTGGGGGGGAGATGGGAGGGGGGGGGGTGGAGTGGGGGGGCTGGGGGGGGGAGGGTTATGGGGTGGGGGGGGTGGAGGGAATGGGGAGGGGGGGTTATGGGGTTGGGGGGGGGTTATGGGACGCGGGGTAATGGGTGGGGGGGGAGGTTATGGGGCGGGGGGGGCCATGCCCGGGACCCCCCGGGACCGGGGCTCACGGCAGCGCCCCGACGGGTTCGTCCTTGGCGGCGGCGGCGGTGGCGGTGGTAGGAGGGAGGGGGGGGCCCGGGGCCCGGTGCCCGGCGCGGGGGGGGACCCTGCGCGGCCGGGGGGGGCCGGGGCCGCCGCTCTCCGCCATGCGCCGCTCCCGGGGCCGGGCCGGGGGCGGGAGCGGGCGGCGGCCCCGCCGCTACCGGGCAGGCGCGACCGCTTCCCCCCCCCCCCCCCCCCCCACCCCTCAGCCCCCCCCAACCCTCCTCCACCCCCCCCATCTCCCCCCCTCCACCCCCCCATCTCCCCCCATCCCTCCCTCCCCATCTCCCAGTCCCCTGCATCCCCCCCCCCCAGTCCCCTCCCTCCACTCCCCTAGAGCAGCAATGGGGGGCCGGGGGGGGGGGGGTGGGGTGTGTGTGGGGGGGTGTACTGGGGGTGTGGGTAGGGGTCCCTGGGGGGCCACAGACACGGTCCAGGCCTCCATTTGCCCCCCGTTTTCCGGCATTTTTAACAGCGGACGCAGCAATCCTCCGCATCCCGTTGCCACGGCAACGGCGGGGCTGGTGATGGGGGGACCAGCCGTGGCACCCACTGGTGACACCCAGGCCAGGCTGTCACCATCGCACCCAGTCACCTCCCTGGTCTGTGTCGTTTAGTCTGTGTGTGTGTCCCCCCCCCCGCCCCCAGCATCTGCCACTGTGACCCCCCCCCCCCCCCCACGCACGCTGCCACGCAGGCCTGTGTCCCCGTGGCACAATCCAGGGAGGGGACACGGGGGCTTGGGGACAAGGGACAGGGCTCAGGGATGGACACGGGGGTCCGGGACAGGCACGGGGTGTAGGGACGGGTACGGTGCCGAGGGACAGACGTGGCGCTTGGCGGCGGACGTAGAATTTGGGGATGGATACGGAACTCGGGGACGGACGCGGCGCTTGGGGACAGGCCACCTGCCTGGGTTCAGTGGGGCAGGACCCCCCCCTCACCCCTCTGTGCCCACCCTAGGGTGACCAGGAGGTGGGTGCTGGCACCCAGGGGGCAAGGAAAGGGGGTCCTCAGCCCCGTGTCCCCTCTAGGACAGAGGTGCCAGGGGCCGAGCGGACATGGGTGGCCTGTGGGCCTGGGGGCCACATGTCCCTTGTCGTGTCCCCCCCCCCCCCCCCCCCCCCCCCCACCGGTGCGGGGTCCCCGGGGAGCTGGCACGTCTCCGGTGCTCGTGACAGAGCCAGGCACGTCGTCCCAGCAACCCGCCCACGGCCCACGGCGAGCCACCGCGCCGTGTCCCCTCCCCGGCACCCGCTGAGGATGGGGGGGGGAAGGGGGGCACCCCCTGAACCCCCCCCTCCCCCTCATCTCTTACTGTCACCCCAGGGGTGGCACGCTGCCCCTGGGCAGACCATGTCCCCATGCTAGGCTGGCGGGGGGTGGGGGGGGGGTCCTGGCCCTTCTCAGCCCCCCCCCCCCCCCAATGGTGGCAGTGCTTCCCCTCCAGTACAGCCCAGTCTCTCCCAGTGCCCCCCAGCAGCCCCCAGGTGAGGGGCCGGGTGCCCCCCCCCATCACTCAGGGTTGGCCATCATGGCACCATGTCCCACACTATGGGGGGGGGAATGGAGTCACGCCGTCCCCCCCCACCTAGGACAACCATGTCCCCATCCATCCCATGTCACCAGGTCCTGCTGGACACCCCCCCCCCGCCCCCAGTGTCCCCCCCCGGGAGTTGGGGGGCTGGAAGTGGGGGGAAAGAGGAGGACAAGGGGAGGGCACAGCAGGCAGCACCCTCCCCCCCCCCGAAACAGGAGCTGGGCTCTGGGATGCACTGGGGGGGCTGGGGGGGGGGGGGTATCCTGTGCCCCCCCATCAGTGCTGGCGGTGGGTACCACTTTGCGGGTGCTTAGCAACAAGGCATCCCCCTGCTTCCCGTTGCCATGGCAACCGTGCTGGGGAGATGCCAGCGCACAAGGGGGGGGGGGGGGGGGGGCACAGGGATGCGGGGTTTGGCACTTGGAAGCTTGGGGGGGGGGGGGGGGGGATACACCGGCACCTGTGCCCCCGGTGATGCCATCCCACCAGACACCCACCGGGAGGGACTGTGGGGTGGGAGAGTCGTTCGTGTCCCGTGTCCCCCTCCCCAAAACTCTTTGGGGCCCCCCCCTAAAAGCAGGGCACCCCCCTCCCCTCCCCAATTCCGGCAGCAGGGCCCCCCCCGTCGGCGACCGCCGGAGGTGAGGAAACGGCCCACGTCACCGACCGCAGCACCGGGGCTGTTGCACCGGAAACCACCCCGACGGCACAGCTGCGGCAAAAGGGGGCCAGCGACCCCCAACCCCCCCCACGGTGGGCCCTTGTGCCCCCCCCGTGTCCCTACATGGGTCCCCATGGAGGTGGACGGTGCTACTGGGCCCAGCTAGGCCCCCAGTATGGCACTGGGCAGGATTGGGCCTCGGCCGCACTGGGGTGCTGGGCACTGGTGCCCCACGGTTTGGGGGCGGCCCTGTTGGAAGGGGGGGGGGGGGAAGCCCAGGGACCCCCCTGAGCTGGGACGGGCACTGCCAGCGCGGCCATAGGGACCACCACCGTGTGCATCACTGGGTGTCTGTCTGTCCATCCGTCCCTCCATCATCCTTCCACCTGTCCGTCCATCCATCTGCCCATCCACTCTTCCGTCCATCCACCCTTCCGTCCATCCATCCTTCCGTCCATCCGCCCTTCTGTCCATCCATCCTTCCGTCCATCCACCCTTCCGTCCATCCACCCTTCTGTCCATCCATCCTTCCGTCCATCCACCCTTCCGTCCATCCATCCTTCCGTCCATCTACCCTTCCGTCCATCCACCCTTCTGTCCATCCATCCTTCCGTCCATCCATCCTTCCGTTCATCCACCCTTCCGTCCATCTACCCTTCCGTCCATCCACCCTTCTGTCCATCCACTCTTCCGTCCATCCACCCTTCTGTCCATCCATCCTTCCGTCCATCCACCCTTCTGTCCATCCACCCTTCCGTCCATCCATCCCTCCATCCATCCATCCCTCCACTTGTCCGTCCATCCATCCATCCTCCCGCCCATCCATCCTTCTGTCCGTCCGTCCCCCCTCCCCGCCCCTCCATCCCTCTCTCCACCCCCCTCCCCCCATCCCACTCCCCACCGGACCCCCCGGCGCTGCCGGTACCTTGCACCACGCAGAGGGACGCGGTGAGGTTGGCCCTGAGCCGCGGATCCGGCACCGTCTCCACCAACCGAATCAACTTATTGACGTGTTTCTTGGCCCCTTCGTGCCGCTTCACCTCCGCCCGGATGGCGGCCAGCACCTGCTGCCGGGGGGGGGTCATGGCACCCTTAGGTGCTGGCAGGGTCCCGCCGGGTCCCCGGGGTCATGGCTCAGCTCGGGACTCGGCCCCGTTTGGCGTCGTTCTCCCTTCGGTTCATCCGGCCCCGCCGGGCCACGCTTCCTGGCTGGCGTCACCTCGGTGGGGTTGGCGTCACTTCGGTGGGGTTGGCGTCACCCCGGTGGGACTGGCATGGGTGCCCGCCGGCGGGCGCAGGGTTGGGCCTGGGAACCCAGGGAGCACCGGGGCGGCGTGGCGGTGCCCGGCCCCGTCGGCGCGTCGGGACACGCCGGAGCCCGTCGGACGGCACGGCCCGGCACGCCCGTACCCGCCGCCTCCGGCAGCCCCGCGACGAGTGGGGACGCGGCGGGGAGACAGGCGGGAGCTGGCAGGGGCGGACGAGGGGGACGGGTTGGGGACGCGGCACGGTAAGGGGACACGCGGCTGCTGGGACCCACCGGGGACGTGGACACGCGGGGACAGGCACACGCAGCCGGGTGCTGGCTGGGGACACGCCAGGGACACGCGTGTGCTGGGGATGCACTGGGACACTTAGACGTGCACCCGTGGGGGTCTTGTGCAGCCCCAGACGCGCTGGGGACACGTGTACGGCCGCACAGACACGCTAAGGACGCAGTCATGCTAGGGACATGTGTGCAGCCACACGGACACGCTGGGGACATGCATGAAGCCACAGAGCCATGCTGGGGTCATGGATACAGTGATACAGTCATGCTAGGGACATGCATGAAGCCGTGCAGACGTGCTGGGGACATGTATGCAGTGACACAGTCATGCTAGGGTCGTGCGTGCAGCCACACGGACACGCTGGGGATATCTGTACAGCCAGACATGCTAAGGACACGTGTGCAGTGACGCAGTCATGCTAGGGACATGCGTGCAGCCACACGGACACGCTGGGGACATGCATGAAGCC
Source organism: Astur gentilis (assembly GCF_929443795.1). Taxonomy (NCBI): domain Eukaryota; kingdom Metazoa; phylum Chordata; class Aves; order Accipitriformes; family Accipitridae; genus Astur; species Astur gentilis. The sequence goes on along the minus strand of NW_026061095.1, from coordinate 31,401 downwards.
ACACGGACACGCTGGGGACATGGATACAGTGACAAAGACACACAAGGGACACGTGTGCAGCCACCGAGACACGCTAGGGACACGTGTGCAGCCCCGTGCACATGCAGCCATGCGCCCACCAGCAACGCGCTCGCCCCAAAGCCCACATCCCACCCCCACGCCAGGCACCCATGGGCTCCAGGGTGGGGGGGTTGGGAGACATCCCCTCCCCCCCCCCCAAATCCACAGCCCCACGACTTCCCACCACCCTGATGTGACCAAGCACCCATGGGGTCCCAGCACCCATAGGGTGGGGGGACAACAGCAGTGTCACCGTCCCCTGCGCCCCCCACAAGCAGAGGCAGGGAGACGGGGGGGGGGCGAGGAGAGGTTTATTGGGCTGGGGGGGTACAAGGACACCACGAGGTGGCCGTTGTCCCCCACTCACAGGACCAGGACATCGGGGAGGGTGGCCCACTGTGGGTGGGGGGACAGTGGGCACGGCCACCGAGGGGACCCTGGGTACCGTCACCGGGGTGGGGGGACGGGGACACCACGGGGGTGCTCCGGGTGGAGGAGATGGTGATGGGGGTGAGCGGGGAGGGGTGGGGGCTTGCTGATGGGACACTGGGGTGGGTGGCAGGGGTCCCGGGGATGGGGATGGTGGCGGGGTGGGGGACGAGGATGGACACGGGGTCTTTAGGGACATTATGGGATGGGTTGGCGATGACAGGGACCTCGAGGATGGTCACGGAGGAACTGGGACCCAGAGGGTGGTCACAAGGGGACAGGGGCTCTGGTTGGGGACCCCGGCGGGTGCCAGGAGGGGGGTCCCTGCGGCGATGGCAGCTGTCCCCTCCCGGGTGTCCCCGTCCCTGCACTCAGGGACCCGTCGTGGCTGTCGCTGAGGGGGTCGAGCCGCCCCCACCGCTGCGGGGTGTAGAGCTGCACCCAGCCGCCGCGGCTTGGCACCTTCCCCTCGGCAGGTGAGGGTGGCACGTCCCCATCCCCGGCGTTGTCCCCCCACCTGTGTCCCCCAGCTCCATCCTCCCTGTCCCCCCACATCTCCCCAGCTCCATCCTCCCCATCCCTGCCGTGTCCCCTCCCCATCCCAGGGAACCCCCGCTCGAAGCTGGAGGAGTCGAGAACCTTCCCACTGGCCCTGACTCCTTCAGGTCCACCCGGAAAGCCTCCTCCGAGGGGGACAGCCCTGGGGGGGGACAGCCACCCCCCACCTGGCCACCGACCCCACCAGCCTTCCTCATCCTCAACCCCTATCCTTGGCGAGGAAGAAGCTCATCAGCATGGCCATGGCAGCATTGAGGAAGGCCTCCTCCTCCTCCTCGTCCTTGGCCATCACCGTCTCGTAGTCGTCCAGCGGGAAGCAGAAGGTGGGCTGGGAGAAGAGCTGCACCTCCGGCATGTAGGAGAAGAGCTGGGATGTGGGGAGGAGGGGGGCAGGGCAATGGGAAGGAGGATTTTGGGAAGGGGAGGGTGGATGGAGAAAGGTGGGATGGAGAGACGTGGGATGGGGAGATGTGGGATGGAGAGATGTGGGATGGAGAAAGGTGGGATGGAGAAAGGTGGGATGGGGAGAAGGGTTGGATGGAGAGATGTGGGGTGGAGAAAGGTGGGATGGGGAGATGTGGGATGGAGGAAGGTGGGATGGAGAGATGTGGGATGGAGAGAGGTAGGATGGGGAGACATGGGATGGAGAGATGTGGGATGGGGAGAAGGGTGGGATGGAGAGATGTGGGGTGGAGAAAGGTGGGATGGGGAGATGTGGGATGGAGGAAGGTGGGATGGAGAGATGTGGGATGGAGAGAGGTGGGATGGGGAGACATGGGATGGAGAGATATGGGATGGGGAGAAGGGTGGGATGGAGAGACGTGGGATGGAGAGACGTGGGATGGAGAGATGTGGGATGGAGAAAGGTGGGATGGAGGAAGGTGGGATGGAGAGCTGTGGGATGGGCAGACAGGTGGGGATGAATGGATGGACAAAAAGACAGCTACAGGTGGACAGATGGGTGCGTGGATGGGAACACGTGTGCAAGAGAGGGCGGATAGCTGGACCTAAGGGTCCTGGGTAGACAGACAGACAGATGGAGAGATGAATGCATGGACAGACAGACGGATGTGCTGGCAGGTGGGCATTAGGAAGGCCAGGAGGATGGACGGACGCACGGACAGTTGGGTGGATGGATGGGTGGGTGGAAGGAGGGACAGATGGATGGATAGAAGAAGGGGTGGATGGACAGATGGACAGACCGCTGGCTGAAGGAAGGTGCCCAGGGCCCCCCACCCTGCCCTGCTGCCCCCCCGGGGGGGGGACACCCGGAGCCCAGCCAGGACGGGGGGGGTTCATGCCCCGTGAGTAACCCCGGCTTTGTCCGGGCACTGGCCGCCCCCCCTGGCTCAGTGTGGCTCAGAGCCCACCCGGCTGAGGGGCAATTTGGGAACACCCCCCCCCCCCCAGAATTTACTCCAGCCCCCCCGTGGCTGTGCAGGGCAGGGGCTTCCCAGCCCCCCCCCCCCCCCTTCCTTGGGTGTTTAACACCCCAAAATCTCAGGGACCCCCCCAGGGAGTGGCCCCACAGCAGCCCCCCCTTATTGCTGGGGCGCTTTAAGGGATGAAATGTGGTTCCTCCAAGGCCTTCCCGGGGACTTGGGGGGGGGGGGCCATGCCTGCCCCCCCCCAGCCAGCCCTGCACCCAGCTGTGGGGTGGACTGGGGGGTCTTGGGGTACTGGGGGGGATCTGCAGGGGCTGTGGGGAGGAGATAGGTAGGTTATGGGGGAGTCTGGGGGGGGGGGGGGCATGGGGGCCTATGGGTACTGAGGGCTATCGGGGGGCCTGGGGCAAGTGTTGGGGGGCCTGAGGGGGGGGTATGGGTGACCTGGGGGTCTATGGGGTGTCTTGGGGGACCTGGGGGGCCATGGAGGTCCTGGGGGGCTCTAGGGGATCTGGGGGGGGGGGGGTTATGGGGGACAATGGTGGAGACTGGAGAAGTTTGGGGGGGGGGGCAGAGGCCACTGGGAGCTATAAGGGGCCATGGGGGTGCCTTAGGGGTATGTGGGGGGCCATGGGGCAGCTGAGGGGGGGGGTCAAGGATGGTGGGGGAAGCCTAGGGGGATTACAGAAGATCTATGGGATCTGGGGGGGGGGCTATAGGGGACTATAGGGGGACTAGGGGGCTATGGAGGTCCTAGGGAAGCCACAGGGAACTGGGGGGGGCAGGGAATTTGAGAGGGCTAGGGGGGTCCTGGGGGGCTAATAGGGGACCTGGGGGGGCTACAGGCAACCGGGGAGGCTGTGGGGGTCCTGGGCAGCCCTGGGGGGGGGGTCCTGGGGGGAGCGTGTCCAGGTGACCTGGGGGTCTCCGGGGGACCTGGGGCAGGGCTATGGAGGACTTGGGGGGGCTATGGGGGTCCTAGGAGACATTGGGGGGGTCCCTAGGGCACCTGATGCAGCTATGGAGGCCCTAGGGACCCTGGGGGGGGCTACAGTGGCCCTGGGGGGGCTATGGGGGTGCTAGGAGACATTGGGGGGGTCCCTAGGGCACCTGATGCAGCTATGGAGGCCCTAGGGACCCTGGGGGGGGCTACAGTGGCCCTGGGGGGGTCCCCGGGCCCTCACCCCCTCTTTCCACTTCCGCCATCCGGGCATTCACCCCGGCGGCGGCCTCAGGGCGCGCCTCCGCGCATGCGCCGCCCCTCACGGAGGCCACTTCCGCCCTTCCTTCTTCCCGCAACGCATGCGCAACGCCGGCGGGGGCGGGGCTGCGCGCAGGCGCGGGGCGGTGGGCGGGGCGCGCAGGCGCAGTGCGGCGCTGGGAGCGGGGTCGGAATTTAAAGGGGCCGGAGCGGCCGGGGGTGCGCTGGGCTGTGTCCCCCCCCGGGACCCCCACACCCCCCCCCCCCCCATCATGGTGTGCGGCGGTTTTGCCTGTTCCCGCAACGCCCTCTGCGCCCTCAACGTGGTCTACGTGGTGAGCGGGGCCGGGGGGGGGGCCGGCGGGGAGCTGGGGCCTGCAAGGGGGAACACCCCACCCCCAAAGATTTGGGGCTGGGGGGGGGGGGCTGTGGCCCGACTACCCGCCCCCCGGGGGGATTTGGGGTCCCCCCTGCTTTTGGGGTGCTGGTGCTGGGCACCCTGTCTCCAGTCTGGGGGGTGGGGGGGGACTATTGGGTGTCCCCCCCTCCAAAAGGGTGAGGCTGGGGGGTTTGTTTTGGGGGGGTCAGGCCCTGCGGGGGGGGGGGTCCCAGATTTGGGGCAGGGGGTCCCTGATTCCCACAAGTGGGGAGCGGGGTCAAAGGTCACCCCCCCCCGTGTCCATGTCCCTGTGTGTGTCCCCCCCCAGACCCCAAGTAGCCGGGGGGGGGGGGGGGGGGGGAGGACAGGACACCTCTGGGGGCCCAGCTGCCCCCAGCCCCTCTGATCTGTGGGGCGGGGGGCTCTGTGTGCCCCCCCTGGATGGCCTTGGGGACCTCCCCTGGCCCCCCCAGGCTGTGGTCCCCAACTCCCCCCCCCCCCAAAATGGCCGTGGGGACCTCACCCCAACCTTGAGGATGTGGCAGGGGGGGGTGACAGCACCGGTGGGGGACAGCACAGCCCTTGGCTGGGGGGGGGACACGACACGCAGTGGGACCCCCCCCATCACCCAACAACCACCCCCCCCTCCTCTGAGCCCAGTTCCTCCAGTAGCACCACCCAACTGGGGAAACTGAGGCAGAGTAAGACTGGGGTACCCCTCCCCGAGTTGTTGGGGGGGGGGGTGTGTCCCCCCAAATGACACCCCCCCCCCTCCAAAATTCCCCCCCCCCCAGCTAGTGGGCCTGCTGCTGATCGGGGTGGCCGCCTGGGGCAAAGGCTTCGGCATCGTCTCCAGCATCCACCTCATCGGCGGAGTCATCGCCGTCGGCGTCTTCCTCCTCCTCATCGCCATCGTGGGGCTGGTGGGGGCCGTCCACCATCACCAGGTCATGCTCTTCTTCGTATCCTTTCATTTTTTTTGGGGGGGGGGGTTGTTATATGTGACACCCCCCCCCCTTGCCCTGTGGTGTCCCCAAACTCTGTCCTGGTGTCCTCAAACCTCCTCATGGGGGACACTGGGGGGGGAATGGGGGGGGGCTGGTTACCCTGGCATGGATCTAGCCCTGCTCTGGAAATAGTGGGGGGGGGTCTTGAGGGGGCAGGAAGGCTGGGTACCCCTTTTTTTTTGGGGGGGGGGGGGGCACAGCGGGGTCCTGGAAGTGCCCCCACTGGGGACAGGAGGAGCTTCAGCCTCTGCTCCCCCCTCCTCCATGGGCAGCAGGGAGGGGGGGCAGCAAGGTGACATTCAGAGGTGGGGGGGGGCACTGTTGTCCCCTGCCACCCCCCAAGCATCTGTTCAGCCCCCCCCTTGACTCCAGCCCCCCCCCCCAGTACATGATCATCCTGGGCCTCGTCTTCATCTTCCAGTTCGGCGTCTCCTGCTCTTGCCTGGCCATCAACAGGAGCAGGCAGGTGAGTCCTACCTGCACCACACCGGGGGGGGGCACACTGATATTCCCCCCCCCCCCCCCCCCAGCCTCACACAGGCCCTGGGGGGGGCGCTCCGCAGCCCCCCAGGGTGGGCAGAGGGATGGGGTAGGGATGTCCCCTCCAACCCTTCACCGCTGGGAGGGTTGTCCCCATGGCAAGGGGGGGACACAATGGGGACAGAGGGGTTCATTGGCTTAATTTTATTTTTTTTGGGGGGGGGGGGGGGGGGGTGCTCTACCTGGTGCCCCCCCCCCCGCCCTACCCTGCACAGGAGGGGCTTTTCAGCTCGGCTTGGCCCATCCTGAGCAACGAGACGAAGACGGAGCTGGAGCGAAGGCTGGACTGCTGCGGGCTGCTCAACCGCAGCGCGGACCCCCCCGCCGCCCACGCCTTCCAGGCTGACTTCCGCGTCTGCCCCGCTGTGAGTTTTTGAGGGGGGGGGGGGGGGGTCCCCAAAACCCCTCTGCCCCCAGCCACTCATTTGATCTCTTTACCCCCCCCCCCCCCCAGAAGTGTAAGACCCTCCTGGGCAAAGACCCCCACGCCAAGTGCCTGACCTGCGGAGAGAAGATGCTCCAGCACTCGGACGAAGCCCTGAAGATTTTGGGGGGGGTCGGGCTCTTCTTCAGCTTCACGGAGGTAACGGGGGGGGGACACGGATTGGAGTCGTACATGCTTTGGGGGGGGGGGGGGGTGTGGTCGCTGCAACACCCCCCCCCCCTCCTCCACCACCACTTCTCTTGCAGATCCTGGGAGTGTGGCTGGCCATGCGCTACCGCAACCAGAAAGACCCCCGGGCCAACCCCAGCGCCTTTCTATAGCCGTGGGGGGGGCCACGGCCCTGCTGGGGGGTGTGGGAACCCCCCCACCCCAACCCCTGACCACACATGGGAGTCCCCGCCACGTCCCCCAGCTGCCGATCGGCCGCCCCCCCCCCCCCCCCACCCCGCAGCCGCATGAAGCCTTGGGCACGTGGCAGGTGTGTGTGTCCCCCCCCCCCCCACCGCTGCCACCACCACCCCCCAGGACAGACGGTGGCTGGTGGTTACCCCTGGGGGGGGCACAGCCACCCCCCAACCCTGTGCCAGGAGGGGACACTATGCCAGGATCCCCCCCTCTCTAGTGCACAGCACAGCCCCCCCCCCCCATCCCAGTCCAATTCCTCCCCCCAAACTGGTGCATACTGGTTATTTATACACCAGGAAGAGGACAAGCAGCCCCCCCACGGTGTGTTTCCCCCCCCCCCCCCCCCCCCCCCCCCCCGAACCTGACCCTGGGACAGCACCCAGTGCCCCCCACGCTGCTGTGGGGGGGGCAGGGTGGCAGATATTCTCCCCCCCCCCCCCACCACCACAGGGACGTCACCGTGTCCCAGTTCAAATAAAAGCCCTACAGTGACTCTGGCTCTGGCTCTCTGTGGGGCAAAACCCCCCCCATGTCCATCCTGGTTCCCCCCCCCCCCCCCCCAAAAAAAAACTGTCCATGATGCACAAGAGGTGGGTGAGGAGGTGGGGGGGGGGGGGGGGCTGGGGCACTGCCCGCACCCCTTTATTAGCAGAAAAGTGGGGTGCCAGTCCCTGCACCCCCCCCAAGTGTCCCCCTCCCTTGCACGAGGGCTCCTCGTCGTCGTCCCCCCCCCCCCAGCTCCGTCGTGCGAGCAGAGCACCAGTGCAGAGAACCGTCACCTTCCCTTGCACGCGGCTCGCACGAGGATGGGGGGGGGGGCCGCATCCTTCTTGCATGAGGATGGGGGGGGGGGGGGTCCATCCTTCTAGCTTGCACAAGGATGGGGGGGCCACATCCTTTTCCCACAAGGATGATGGGGGGGGGGGGGGTTGTGTCCCTCTTGCATGGGGTGGGGGGCCCACCTCCCTCCAGCACCTGTGTCAGATGTGGGGGGGGGGGGGGGGCACATCCTGCTTGCATGAGGGGGTGCTCCAGCTCTCCTTGTACGAGGGAGGGGGGGTCCCCAGCCCCTCGCACACCACCGGGGCTGAGAATGGCTCCCCATGTCCATAACTGCAGGGGGGGTGTGTGTGCAATAGGGTGCCCCCCCCCCCCCCCAATAAAGTCCTCCCACCCCACCCCCAGTCCAGTCCTGGGTGCCCCCCCCGGGGGGGGGGGGGGGGGGGCTGCTACCCCTCGCCTGCCCCCCGGTCCTGGAGGTAGAGATGCCGCAGGGCGTTGTAGGCTGAGATCCGCTTGTAGGGGTTGAAAGTCAGCATCTCCTGCGGGGGGGGGACACACACACGACACGGGGACACCCTCAGGGGACAGCTGGGGGGGGTGTCATCATCATCACCCCCCCCCCCCAGGCACCCACAGAGCTCAGGGTGTGACGTGGGTCCTGTCACCCCCCCCCCCCCCCCCCCGTGTCCCCCCACCCAGGGTGCTTTGTGTCCCTGACTGTGTCCCCTCTGTGTGTGTGTGTGTCCCCCCCCCCTCCCCAGTCTCACCAGTAGCAGCTGGGTCCCCAGCGGCTCCATCTCGGGGACGAAGCCCTCGATGGGCTGGGGGGGCCGGGCGGGGAAGGCGCAGCGGGGCAGAGCCACGTCCAGCGGCCAGTCGTCCTCCACGGGGAGCCCGATCATGCTGGGGAGGGTGGGGGGGGACACACGAAAACACCAGGTTTAGGGTGGGGGGACACCCCCCCCCCCCCCAAACACCCCACCCCAACCTGGGACCCCAGGCCCTGTCCCAGTTCCCCCAAAACTACCCATCAACAGCCCCCCCCTTTGCCCACCAGCCTGCCCCCCAAACCAGGACCCCCTTTCCCTACCCCAGGAGCCCCCCCCCAGGACCCCCAGCTTCCCCCCAACCTGCCCCCCCCCCAACCACTCACTCCAGAACCCCCAGCCCCCCCCCCCCTCACCCCAAGACCCCCAGCTCCCTCCAACCACCCCCCCCTGGACCCCCAGCTCCCCCAAAACACCCCCCCCTCCCAACAGCCCCCACCTTGGGACCCCCCAGCCCCCCTCCCCAAAACTTACTCAAAAATCTTGCCCAGCTGGTCAGCCTCTGAGTTACCACAGAAAAGTGGCCTGGGGGGGGGGGGGGGGGGGCAATGACACACAGGGATGTCACCAGAGTGGGGGGACACAGGGCCCCCCCCCCCCCCCCAGCAGCAGGCACCCCCAGGTGAAAGGCAACCTGACCATCCCCCTCCCAGCAGCACCCTGGGGACCCACACAAGTGCCCCCACACCCCCCCAGATGTGTCACCCCCTGGTGCCACGACCCCCCCCCCTCCATGTCACCGTCCACCCCCCCCCCCCCGCCGTGTCCTGTTCCCCCCCAGCTCACTTCCTCCGGAACATCTCGGCGAAGATGCAGCCCACGCTCCACATGTCCACGGGTGTCGCGTAGGTCGACTGCAGCAGCACCTCGGGCGCCCGGTACCACAACGTCACCACCTGCCACGGCACCGGCACCCGCTCAGCCGGACCCACGGCTGCGGGAGCCTGGGGTCACCCGGCCCCACAGCATCCCAGCTTCGCAGCTACGTGAGCCCCACGGCCACCCAGACCTGTGGGCATCTGCGATCCACAGTTGCCAGGACCCACGGCCACCCAGATCTGAGCCTACCCGGGACCCACGGCTCCTTGGGGTCTTGGCCAACCCAAACCATGGCCACCAGAGGACCCACGGCCACCCAGATCTGAGCCTACCCGGGACCCACGGCTCCTTGGGGTCTTGGCCAACCCAACCCATGGCCACCAGGACCCACGGCCACCCAGATCTGAGCCTACCCGGGACCCACGGCTCTTTGGGGTCTTGGCCAACCCAACCCATGGCCACCAGAGGACCCACGGCCACCCAGATCTGAGCCTACCCGGGACCCACAGCTCCTTGGGGTCTTGGCCAACCCAACCCATGGCCACCAGGACCCACGGCCACCCAGATCTGAGCCTACCCGGGACCCACGGCTCCTTGGGGTCTTGGCCAACCCAACCCATGGCCACCAGAGGACCCACGGCCACCCAGATCTGAGCCTACCCGGGACCCACGGCTCCTTGGGGTCTTGGCCAACCCAACCCATGGCCGCCAGGACCCACAGCCACCCAGATCTGAGCCTACCCGGGACCCACGGCTCCTTGGGGTCTTGGCCAACCCAACCCATGGCCACCAGAGGACCCACGGCCACCCAGATCTGAGCCTACCTGGGACCCACAGCTCCTTGAGGTCATGGCCAATGCAACCCATGGCCACCAGGACACCCAGCCCCACAACCAGCTGGCCCTATGGCCACCCACCTCCACAGCCAACTTGCTCTAGAGCCACCCTGGACCCACAGCTCCCTGGGTTCATGGCCAACCCAACCCCTGGCCACCAGGACCCACAGCAACCCAGATCTGAGCCTACCTGGGACCCACAGTTCCCTGGGTTCATAGCCAACACGACCCATAGCCACCAGGACCCAGGGCCACCCACCTCCACATGAATATCTGGGTGGACCTACAGCCACGCACATCTGTAGCCACGCAATTCTAGAGCCACCCAGCCCCACAGCTGCATGGATTCACAGCCAAACCTGACCCATGGCCACCAGGACCCACAGCAACCCACATCCGTGCCTACCTCGGACCCAAAACTCCATGGGTTCATGGCCAACCCAACCTCTGGCCATCAGGACAAACAGCCACCCAGCCCCACAGCCACCTGGCCCTATGGCCATCCAGCTCCATGACCACCTGGCTCTAGGCCCACCCAGGACCCACAGCTCTTTGGATTTATAGCCAGCCTGACCCATGGCCACCTAGATCTGTGCCTACCTGGGACCCACAGTTCCTTGGGGTCATGGCCAACTCAACCCATGGACACCAGAACCCACAGCCACCTGGATCTGAGCCTACCTGGGACCCACAGCTCCTTGGGCTCATGGCCAACCCAATCCATGGCCACCAAGACCCACAGCCATGCAGATCTGAGCCTACCTGGGACCCACAGCTCCTTGGATTTACAGCCAACCTGACCCACAGCCACCCAGATCTGAGCCTACTCGGGACCCACAGCTCCTTGGGCTCATGGGCAACCCAATGCATGGCCACCAAGACCCACAGCCACGCAGATCTGAGCCTACCTGGGACCCACAGCTCCTTGGATTTACAGCCAGCCTGACCCACGGCCACCCAGATCTGAGCCTACTCGGGACCCACAGCTCCTTGGGCTCATGGCCAACCCAATCCGTGGCCGCCAGGACCCACGGCCACCCACATCTGAGCCCACCTGGGACCCACAGCTCCTTGGGCTCATGGCCAACCCAATCCGTAGCCGCCAGGACCCACGGCAACCCACATCTGAGCCCACCTGGGACCCACAGCTCCTTGGGCTCATGGCCAACCCAATCCATGGCCGCCAGGACCTACAGCCACCCACATCTGAGCCCACCTGTGTCCCACAGCTCCTTGGGCTCATGGCCAACCCAATCCATGGCCACCAGGACCCACGGCCACCCAGATCTGAGCCTACCCGGGACCCACAGCTCCTGCCACCCAGCCCCATGAGCCCTGGGACCCACATCTCCCCCCCAACCACGCACCACAGGGGTCAGGGCCATCTGGCAGCTGTAGATACGGGCCAGGCCGAAGTCGGCCAGCTTGACCTGCCCGCTGCTGGTCACCAGGATGTTCTCGGGCTTCAGGTCCCGGTGCACGATGCAGTTTGAGTGGAGGAAGTCAAGGCCCCGGAGGAACTGACGCATCAAGTCCTGCGGGGTGACAGCACCGGTGTGAGTCCCCCTGCCATGCCAGGGCCCCCCCCCCAACAAGTCTTCGGGCCCCCCGCCCCACCTTGATGGTGTCTAGGGGCAGCCCGGGTGCCGGCGCCTTGTCCAGGTAGGTCTTCAGGTCTTGGTCCACGTGCTCGAAGACTAGCGTCACCTTGGTCTCGCGCTCCGTCCGCGTGGTGGCACAGACGTCCATCAGCCTGGGGATGGGGGACAGGGGGTCAGCGGTGGGGACGGCTCCCCCGGGACCCCCATCGCTGCTCCCTGCCCCCCCACCCAGGAGGTGGAAGGATGGGAGATGGTCGCCCACCTCCTGTCCCCCACCCCATGGCCACGGGACAAGACCACGGGGCAGGAGATGACACAAAGCCCCCAAGCGCGACCACGGGGCAGGAAACGTCGGCCGTCCCCTCTCTCCCCACCCCACGGCCACGGGACAGAGCTGTGGGGTGAAGCCAAGAGGCAGGAGATGACACCCGTCCCCCCCAACCCACAGCTGTGGGGCAGGAGATGGCCCCTGTCCTCTGTCCCCCACCCCACGGCCACAGAACGAGACCACGGGGCGGCAAATGACTCAAAAAACCCCCTTATTAACCCCCAAGCGCGACAGAGCAGGAGACGGTGGCGTTCCCCGTGCCCCGCCGTGGGTCGGGGCCGTGGGTCGGGGCCGTGGGTCTCACCGGACGATGTTGGGGTGGTCGAAGTGCTCGAGGCGCTTGAGCAGGGCCACCTCGCGGACGGTGCTGAGGGGGAGCCCGTTCTCCGTCGTCTGCACCCGCACGTTCTTCAGGGCCACGAATTTGCCGCTCTGCATGTCCCGCGCCTTGTAGACGGTGCCGTAGGCGCCCACGCCGATCTCCGCCACCGGCTCGTACTGCGCCCGCCCCTCCTGCGCCATCCTGCCGCGGCCCTGCCTCGCCCGTCAGCCGGGACCCCCGTCGCCCCCACGGCCGGACCCCCCCCCCCCCCCCACCGGCACCCTCCAAGCACCCTCCCGCCGGCACCCAGTGCCACGCACACCCCCCGGCACCCAGCACACCGCAGCGAGACCCCCGGCACCCAGTGCCCCATGGCAAGACCCCCGGCACCCCAAAACTCCCAGCACCTCACGGTGAGACCCCCAGCACCCCACAACTCCCAGCACCCCACTGTGAGACCCCCAGCACCCCACAACTCCCAGCACCCCATGGCAAGACCTCCAGCACCCCAAAACTCCCAGCACCTCACGGTGAGACCCCCAGCACCCCACAACTCCCAGCACCCCACTGTGAGACCCCCAGCACCCCACAACTCCCAGCACCCCATGGCAAGACCCCCAGCACCCCAAAACTCCCAGCACCTCACAGCAAGACCCCCAGCACCCCAAAACTCCCAGCACCTCAAGGTGAGACCCCCAGCACCCCACAACTCCCAGCACCCAGCACCCCACAGCAAGACCCCAGCACCCCACAACTCCCAGTACCCAGCACCCCACAGCGAGACTCTCAGCACCCCACATCCCCCCAGCACCCAGTGCCCCAAATTCCTCTGGCACCCTGCACCCCACTCCCCCTGGCACCCAGAGCCCCACAGCGAGACCCCCATCACTCTGCAACCCCCCCAGCACCCCACGACCCCCTGGCACCCCGTACCCCGCATCCCCCAGCACCCAGTGCCCCACACCCCCCAGTACCTGCCAGCCCACACCCAGCGAGCCCCCCCCCCCCAGCACCCCAAAACCCCCCGGTACCCCTTGGTACCCAGCCCCCTGTGACCCATAGGACCCCCAAACCAGCCCCCCCCCCCAGCACCCAGCAACACCTGGCACCCCCCCCCCCAGCACCAACCCCCACTGAGCACCCAGCGACCCCCCAACACCCCACAACCTCTAGGAACCCCCCAAGAGCACCCAGCCCCCCCAACCAGCCCCCTCCCCCACTCAGCACCCAGCACCCCCTGACCAGCACCCAGACCCCCCAATTCAGCACCCAACACCCCCCAAACTGGCACCCAGCGCCCCCTGACCAGCACCCAGACCCCCCCAACCAGCCCCCCCCATTCAGCACCCCTAAGCCCCCCCCCCAATTCAGCCCCCAGCCCCCCAAACTGGCACCCAGCACCCCCTGACCAGCACCCAGACCCCCCCAATTCAGCACCCAGCACCCCCAACCCTCCCCCCCAACCCAGCACCCAACACCCCCAACCAGCCCCCCCCCAATTCAGCACCCAGCCCCCCCCCAACTGGCCCCCAGCCCCCTCGACCAGCACCCAACACCCCTAAACCCCCCCAAATCACCCCCCAGCCCCCCCAAACCCCCCAACTCAGCACCCAGCACCCCCAAACTGGCCCCCAGCACCCCCAATTCGGCACCCAGCCCCCCCCCCCCAACCAGCCCCCCCCGACCCCCAGAGCCGTCCCCTCCCCCACTGACACGCGTGAAAGGGAGCAGAGACCCCCCCGGGGGGGGGGAGGAAGGGGATGCAAAGTGGGGGGGGAGGGGCCCCTGCGTGGACGAGACTCGCGCGTGGCGGTGGGGGGAGGGGGGCACCGGGACTCACCGGGCGGCGCGCGCGGGACTCGGCCGGGCTGGGGGGGGCGGGGAGGGGGGCGGGAGGGGCGGGGCTGGAGGACCGGAACCAGCGAGACGGGCCGGCCAGAAGGGCCGGTGGTGGAAGGCGGGGGGGGCGGGACTCGGACTGCTCCATTCCACACCCCCCCCCGGGGGGGGCAGCCCCCACGCGCCGGTGTCCCTCCCTGGGGGGGGGGGGGGGGAGGGTCGGGCAGGCCAAGGGGGGGGGTGTTCTCCTGGTGGGGGAGGGGCGTTGGGACGGCTGGGTCCCTCCTGGGGGTGGGGGGAGGGGGATGGGGGTGCGGATACCCCCCACGCCCCCCCTCCCCCCCCCGGCCGGCCTCGAACCCGCGTCCTCCCCCCGCCGCCAGCGCAGCGCCCCCTGGCGGCCAAGGGTGGGAGGGACACGCGTGTGCCGAGACCGGACCCACGCGGACACGTGTGCGCCCCTCCCCCCTCCCGGTGAAACAAACACACACCCCCCCGGGGAGGGACACGGGACTGGGGGGGGGGGGGGCCGTGGGGCACCCCCGGGCATGGGGACACGCGTGGGGAATCCCGCCCCCCCCACTTTCCCACACTGCCCCCAGCCCCACTCGTGGGGTCCCAGGGGTGCCCCCCGGGGGGGGAGGTCGGCGCTGTATCGTAGTCCCCCTCCCCCCCCCCCGTGCCAGTGTCACCACGCTCGGCTGCTCCAGGGGCCCCACGAGGGTCCAGAGTCCCCCGTGGTGACGTCAGCCCCGTCCCCACGTGGGACAGTGACACCCCCCCACCCACCCACCCCTTGCATTAACCCTCCCGTGATCACACCGGGGTGCTGGGGCGGGGGGGGGGGAGGTGGGTGACAGGGGGGGTCACAAGGGGCTGACAGGAGGGTCACAGGGGGGCAGCAGGGTCACGGGGGGGGCAGTAGGGTCACGGGGGGGACAGGAGGGTCACGGGGGGGGGGTGACAACAGCATCACGGGGGGGGGTGACACAGCCACTGGGGCGGAGGCCGGTGGGGACGACACACAGGGCCCAGCCGGTGGCATCGCTTTGGTGCTGGGACCCCACTCAGGACACTCGTGTGTGTGTGTCCCACAGTGTCCCCCCACCCCAGCTACGGGGAGTGGGGGGGGGGGGGGCCACATTGTGCCCCCACCCTGAGCTGCGCCGGAGCCGCCCGGCGGCTGTGGGGCCACGTCACCCCAGGGTGCCGCCGGCACGTCGGGGCACGCACCCACCCACCCACCCACCAGCACCCCACGGCACACGGGGGGGGGGGGGGGGTGCGGCGGGAGCTGAGTCATTCCGAAAAGCTGGTAGTGGCGGGGTGGGCAGGGAGCACCCCGGCACCAAGACACCCCAAAAAAACCCTTTATTAGCCAATAAATAAACCGTTAAATAAGGTTGGGGCCACCATGGGGTCGGGGTCACCACCACCAGGGTGGGGGACGCCGCCAGGTTCGGGGACGCCGCTGGCATCAGGGACACCGCCGGGGTCGGTGCCACCGCTGGGGTGGTGGGGACCACCGGTGTCGGGGTCACCGCCGGCATCGGGGTCACCACCAGGGTTGGTGTCACCGCCGGCGTGGGGGTCACCACCAGTATTGGGATCACTGCCGGCGTCGGGGTCACCACCGGCGTGGGGATCACCGCTGGCACGGGGGATCACCGCCGGCGTCGGGGTCACCGCCACCGCCGGGGTGGGGGGCCACCCGCACGCACGCGTGTCCCTCGTCGGTCCCCGCTCATCGGCTGAGGAACTGGAGGTTGATGGTGGCCTCGGGGACGAGCAGGGTGCGGGTCATGGGGCGGACGCGGCCACCGCCGGGCTCCGGTCGCACCTCGAAGCGCAGCAGGATCTACCGAGAGCCGGAGCGGGGATAGCGGTGAGGGAGGTTGGGGACAACTGGGGACAACTGGGGACAACAAGGGGGTGGCTCTCACCTGCGCCAGCGCCAGGTGGATCTCCAGCTCGGCGAGACGCCGGCCGACGCAGCTGCGTTTGCCGACGCCGAAGGGCAGGGAGGCGAAGGGGTGACGGGCGGTGTCGCGGCACAACCAGCGTTCCGGTCGGAAAGAATCGGGAGCCGGGAAGAGGCGAGCGTCGCGGGAGGTGGCGTAGTGGCAGAGGGTGATGAGGGTCTGGGGAGGGGGGGACACGATACGGGAGTGAGTGGGGACCCACCGGGGACAGGGGCGGGGGGAGCGGTGACAGTCGGAGCTCACCTTGCGGGGCACCAGGTAGTCGCCGACGCGGATGTCGCGGTCGGGGACGACGCGGGCGTTGGCGGGGATGACGGGGTAGAGCCTGGGGGGGGGGGCCGGGGGTGCTGTCACCGAGGCCGTCCCCATCCCCGTCCTCCTTCGCCATCTCCGTCCCCATCCCCTGTCTTCATCTCCATCCCTGTTCTTGTCCCCAACCCTGTCCCTCTCCCATCTTCATCCCCACCACCATCATCCCCATCCTCACCGCCATCTCTGGCCCCATCTTCATCCCCATCCCCATCTTCATCCCTGTCCCTGTCCCCATCCTCATCGCCATCTCCACCTTCATCCCTGTTCTCGTCCCCATCCTCACCCCATCCCCATCCTCGTCCCCACCACCATTCCTGTCCCCATCTTCATCCCTGTCCTTGTCCCCATCTCCATCTTCATCCCCACCTCCACCTTCATCTTCATCCCTGTCCTTGTACCTATCCCCATCTTCGTCATCCCCCTCCTTGTCCCCATTCTCATCCCCCTCCTTGTCCCCATCCTCATCCCCATCCCTGTCCCATCCCCAATGCCATTCCTGTCCCCATCTTCATCCTCATCCCTGTCCCCATCCCCACCGCCACTCCCATCCCCATCTTCATCCCTCTCCTTGTCCCCATCCTCATCCTCGTCCCCAGCCCCATCCCATCCCCAATGCCACTCCTGTCCCCATCTTCATCCTCATCCCCATCCCTGTCCCCATCCCCACCACCATTCCCATCCCCATCTTCATCCCTCCCCTTGTCCCCATCCTCATCCTCGTCCCCAGCCCTGTCCCATCCTCATCCCCAGCCCCGTGTCCCCGTCCCCACCTCAGGGTCTCCTTCACCACGGCCCTCAGCAGAGGCACCTTGCCCAGCGCGGTGGCCGAGGGGCTGCAGCCGGTGCCCAACGCCGCCGCCAGCTCCCGGTGCAGCGCCGCCTGCACCGCGGGGTGCCGCGCCAGCTCATACAGGCTCCACGACAGGGTGCTGGAGATCTGCGGAGGGTGGTGGTGGCATCAGCGGGACCCCGTGGAGATGGAGACGCCACCCCACGTCCCCTCCTCACCGTGTCCACCCCGGCCAGCAGCAGCTCGGTGACGTTGCCGTAGATGGTCTTCATGGGGACCTTCTCCCGCACCAGGTGGTCGGTGAGACACATCTGCTCTGCCGGTTCCCCGTTCTCGGCCACCTCGGCCACGCGCCGGTCGATGTGACCCTTGGCTGGAGAGGACGAAGCCCCGGTGAGCGTCACCGTGGTGGAGGGAGGTCGGCCGTCCCGGTGTCCCCCTCGGTGTCCCCTCACCGAAGGCGAACATGTAGTCCCAGGCTTCGCAGAAGGTCTGCCAGGGTTTGGGGAAGAGGCGGTGGAGGGGTTTGGGCATGGCCATGGTGAGCAGCGTCATGACGAACATGGTGTTGATGGAACGGATGAAGGTCTCCGTGTCCCGTGGCACCTCCTGCTCCAGGCAGCCCAGGCGGGAGGCGAAAAGGACGGAGGAGATGCCTGGCAGGGGAGGAAGGGGGTGAGCCAGGGGACACGGGGAGCCCTGAGGATGTGGGAGACCTTGGGGGACATGAGGAGCACCATGGGGAGCCCTTGGAGACACAGGGGTCCTTGGGGACATGGTGGGGACAGGGGGCACCTTGGAGACCATGGGAGCACCATGGGGGACATCAGGAGCCCTGGGAGACATCCCCACCCCGTCCCCACCACTAAGGGGCACCTTGGGGACATGGAGGACCTCGGGGAACATGAGGAGCAACACGGGGACCATGAGGAGCCTTGGAGACACTGGGGTTCTTGGGGACGTGGTGGGGACAGGGGGCACCTTGGAGACCATGGGAGCACCATGGGGGACATCAGGAGCCCTGGGGGACATGGTGGAGATGGGGACAAGGGCCACCCTGGGGACATGGAGCACCATGGAGAACATGGGGAGCCCTTGGGGACACTGGAGTCCTTGAGGATGGGGTGGGGACAAGGGGCACCTTGGGGACGTGGAGCACCGTGGGGAACATGAGGAGCAACATGGGGAGCACTTGGAGACACTGGGGTCCTTGGGGACATGGTGGGGACAGGGGGCACTCTCAGGACAAGGGGCACCTTGGGGAGCACCATGAGGAGCCCTGGGGGACACAGGAGCCCCTGGGGACATGGTGGGGACAAGGGCCACCCTGGGGACATGGAGCACCATGGGGAACATGAGGAGCAACTCGGGGAACCCTGGGGACGACGACACAGGAGTCCTTGGGGACATTGGGGGACAGAGGGTGCCCCGGGGACATGGGGTGCCCTGGGGGACATGGGGAATCCCTGGGGGACATGGGGAATCCCCGGGGGACACGGGATGCCCCCAGGGACATGGGAAGCCCCTGAGAGACACGAGGAACCCTGGGGGGACCCTGGAGGATACTGGAACCAACGGGGGACACGGCAGGTCCTGGAGGACACGGGGAGCCCTGGTCGGGGCGGGGGGGGGGGGGTACGGACACAAAAAGTCATGGGGACACGGGACAACCTGGAAGATAAAGAAACCATAGGGACACAGGGACCCCCAGTGTCCCCCCCCCCCCTCCCCACCGCCGCTCACCTTCCAAGCCGAACTTGTAGAACTCGGCGGCGAGGTCGGGGACGAGGTTCTGGGGGTGACGGTCACGCTGGCGCTGCAGCCGCCGCAGCAGGTCGCCCACCACGTCGGCCACCGGCCCCGCGTACCCCTCGACCGCCCGCGGCCGCAACAGCAGCCGCCCCAGCAGCCGGCGTAACCGCTGCCACTCCTCGCCCTCCCTGCGGGAAAGTGGACACGGGTGACGCGTGGGGACACGGGGTTGGGGGTGGGGGTGGGGGGGGAAGGGGCCCCCCCCTAAAAGGAAGAAGCTGGCACACCCTGGGTGCAAGCGTGGGCACCCGCGGGTGCCAACAAGCCCGTGCACGTCCCCGGTGCCCACGGGTGGGTGCCCACGGGCAGCCTTTTGGGGGGGGGGGGGGGGCGGGGGGCTGTGTTGGGGGGTGAGGGGCTGAGGACAGGGTCGGGGGGCTGTGCACGGGGTCTGGGGGTGCATATGGAGTTGGGGGGGGGGGGCTGTGCAGAGGCTTGGGGGGGGGTTCGGCACGGAGCTGGGGGGCTGCACGCGGAGTTGGGGGGCAAAGCGCAGGGTCGGGGGGGGGCTCTGCATGGAGCTGGGGGGGGGTTGCATGGAGTTGGGGGGCTGCACGTGGAGGGGGGGGGGGCCGTACATGGAGTTGGGGGGGGGCAGAGCGAAGGGGTGGGGGGCTGTGCACGGAGCTGGGGGGGTTTGCATGGGGTCAGGGGGCTGCACGCAGAGTTGGGGGGCAGAGTGCAGAGTTGGGGGGCTCTGCATGGAGCTGGGGGGATTTGCACAGGGTTGGGGGGCTGCACGCAGAGTTGGGGGGGCTGCACACAGAGTCGGGGGGCTGTACCCAGAGCTGGGGGGATTTGCACAGTGTTGGGGGGCTGCACGCAGAGTTGGGGGGCAGAGTGCTGAGTTGGGGGGCTCTGCATGGAGCTGGGGGGATTTGCACAGGGTTGAGGGGCTGCACGCAGAGTTGGGGGGGGCTGTACGTGGAGTTGGGGGGGGCAGAGCGCAGGGCCAGGGGGCTGTGCCCGGAGCTGGGGGGGGGGGGGGGTACGGACTGCGCACAGGGGTACGGGGGTACGGGATGGGATACGGGGATTCGGGGATACCGAGCTCCCCGCCCCGTGCCCACGCAGGGGCCGTGGCTCTCCCCCGACACTTACTCACATCCTGCGCAGGGGGCTGGGGGGGGCCGGGGGGGGTTCGGGAGCGGCTGTGGGGTAGGGGGGGGCAGTGGCAGGGCTGGAGGGGGGGGCCCTGAATCACATCTGAGTCACCCCGGGCTCACCGGGCCCTTCCCGTGCCTGCCCCGCCGGCTGCGGCCCCACAGGACGCCCTTCCCGGAATGGGTGCGTGGGCACGGGGAGGGGGGGGCCGGGAGCCCCTGGGGGCACAGACACCCCATAAACCCCAGGAGAGCCCCGTGGGGCAGGGAGACCCCCCCTTAGCCCCCCCAGGAGCCCCTTGGGGCACAGACACCCCATAAATCCCAGGAGAGCCCTACAGGGCAGGGAGATCTCCCCCCCCATAGCCCCCACGGGGCACAGACACCCCATAGACCCCAGGAGAGCCCCCAGCCCCATGTGCAGCCCCATGGCTCCGTGTACAGCCCCCCTACCCCCCCGTGCAGATCCCCTGATCCCCTGTGCAACCCCTCAAATCCCCCACGCAGCCCCCAGACCCCACGCACAGCCCCTGGAGCCCTGTCTGCAGCCCCCAGACCCCCACGGACAGTCCCCAGACCTTCTGTACAACCCCCAGACCCCCATATCCAGCTCCCAGACCCCGTGTGCAGCCCCCAGACCCCCATGCACAGCCCCTAGACCCCTGTATGCAGCCCCCAGACCCCTGTATGCAGCCCCCAGACCCTGCACGCAGCCCCCCCCACACCATGTGCAGCCCCCAGACCCCCAAGTGCAGCCCCCCAGAGGCCCGTATCCAGCTCCCAGATGCCCATATCCAGCCCCCAGACCCCAAGTGCAGCCCCAGACCCCTGTGGGCAGCCCCCAGACCCCTGCGTGGAGCCCCCAGACCCCATGCACAGCCCCCCAGATGCCCATATCCAGTTCTCAGACCCCCAGACCCAGCCCCCAGCCCCCAAAGCACAGCCCCTAGACCCCTGTATGCAGCCCCAAGACCCCCTTGCACAGCCCCCAGACCCCACGGGCAGCCCCCAGACCCCTGTGCACAGCCCCCAGACCCCTGTGCACAGCCCCCAGACCCCACGAGCAGCCCCCAGACCCCACTTACGCAGTGAGCAACCCACAGGCATGCCCGCGGCAGACCCGGTAATCCTTCCAGGAGGAAAGGTGGGAACGGACGGGGAAGTCACCCTCCTGCCGCAGGACCTGCTCAATCAGTCCAGCCTCCGCCACGTGCACCGTCAGGATGGGCCCGAAGCTTGCCTTCCACACCGGCCCGTAGCGGGCACGGCCCTCCACCTGTGGGGACACAGGGGACATGGCACTGGGGTGTCCCTGGGGTGTCCTCAGAGAAGGGACCCGGAGCCTCAGGGAGATGCTGGATAGGAAAGAACTGGCTGGGGCATGGGGTGAGGCGGTCCTGGTGTCCCCCGGTGGTCTCAGCCCTGCTGTGCCCACCCGTGGGTGGCCCTGGGGGCCCATCCTGGGTGCTGCTGCCCACCCACCCCAGGAGCCTGGGTGCCTGGTGAGGGGTTAACCATTAGCAGCCGTGGCTCGGTGAGAGCCCAGGGCTGGTCCCTGTCCCTGACAAGTCCCAGGGATTGAGATCAGGGTCCCCCCATCCCCTCCAAGCCCCAAGGCGGTGGGACCAGGGACACACCCCCCCCCCCCCCCATCTCCTCTGCACCCCGGGGAAGCGGGACCAGGATCCTGCTGTCCCCACCAAGCCCCAGAGTGGTGGGAACGTGGTCCCCCTATTCTCTCCAAGCCCCGGGTTGGTGGGACTGGGGTCCCACTACCCCTTTGAAGCCCCAGGGTGGTGGGAGCAAGGTTCCCTTTTCCCCTCCAAGCCCCAGGGAGGTGGGACTGAGGACCCCCCTGTCCCTGCCAAGTCCCAGGGCAGCAGGACCAGGGTCCCCTTGTCCCCTCCATGTACCAGGGTGGAAGGAATGGGGTCCCCCCTGTCCCTTTCAAGCCCCAGTGCGTGGGAACAGGGTCCCCTTCTCCCCTTCAAGCCCCAGTGCGGTGGGACTGGAGTCCTCCCAGTTTCCCTCAAGCCCTGGGGTGGTTGGACCAGGGTCCTGCTGTCCCCACCAAGCCCCAGGGAGGTAAGACCGGGGGCCCCTTGTCCCCTCCAAGTCCCAGGGCAGTGGAACCAGCGTCCTGCTGTCCCCGCCAAGCCCAAGGTGATGGGACTGGGGTCTTCTCCAGCCCCTCCAAGCCCCAAAGTGGTGGCACTGGGGTTCCCCTGTCCTGACCAAGCCCCAGGGTAGTGAGAGTAGGGTCCCCCTGTCCCCCCCCATGCCCCTGGACAGTGGGAAAGGGCCTCCTTTGTCCCCTCCAAGCCCCAAGTTGATGGGAACTGGGGTCCCACTGTCCCTTCCACACCCCAGGGCACTCAGACCAGGATCCCCAAGTCCCCTCCAAGAGCCAGGGGAGCAAGATCCGGGTCCCCGGCCCCAGGGGGGGGAACACGTCAGGTCGTTCCCCCCTCGCCCCGTTACCTGCAGCTCGTGCAACCTCCGCAGGCCCCCACGGCAGAGGAGGTCATAGAGGAAAGCGGCGGGACTGGGCCCCGGCATCTCGGCCAGGCTCCGGGGACCCCGGGTGGCAGCTGGGGGGACCGGGGGTTGGCAGGGGACCCCCAGCTCGGACAGGCAGCGGGACAGCAGGGCCACCCGGGCGGGCAGGCGCAGGCTCTGTGGCATGGCGGGGGTTTCCCGGGAAAGCGGCGGGTGGTCCTGGGGACACGGGTGCCGGGGGGACCGCGGGGACGCGCCTCGACTGAACCGCTGGCATCGGCCGGGACCCTTATAAGGGCCCACGTGGAGTTGGGAAAGCTCCGCCCCTTCGGCGTGTGACCACGCCCCTTCTCGCCCTAAACCCCGCCCACTTCTGTCTCCAAACCCCGCCCCTCCCCTCCCGCGGGGAGATTTGCATAAAGGTTCGCCCCGGACCAATCAGAACGCGGGGAGCGGCTCAGGGCGGGGCGTGGACAGGCGTGGGCGCGACCACCCTGCGCAGGCGCGCAACCTCCCTTCCCCCCCCCGTCCCAGTCCCAGTCCCAGTCCCAGACTGGTCACCAGCACCCCCCAAACTGGGGGGCGGGCGGGGCCGAGCACCCCCCTGGAGACACGATGGGGGGAGGACCAGGGCAGGGGGGGAGGCCCTGTCCCCACAGGGGAAGGGGACAGCGACACACACAGAGCTCCCCCCCCCCCCCAGTTTAACCAGTGCCCCCAGTCCTGGGGGAAGCCTGGGGGAGGGCCTATCCCGACCCCCCGCGGGGGGGGGGGGGGGGCTACACACGACACTGGGGTGCCCCCTCCCTGCCCAGCCAGTGGATTCTCGGGAATTACCAGCTTGCAACACCGGAAAGGCTGGGCTGTGTGCTGGTGGAAAACCCCCGTGGGGGGTGGGGGGGAACTGGGGGCCCCCTCCTCTCCCATCCCCCCCCCCCCCCCGGGGGTTTCCTTCCCCAGGCTGCAATCACACCCTGGAGAAACTGAGGCAGGAACCATCCCCCCCAAAAATTACCCCGGGGGGGGGTGGGGCAATTCCCAACACCCCTGGGGGGAAGACGGGGACGCGATAGTGATGGTGCAGCCAGGAGGGGACCAGACTTGGGGACAGGCTGGTGGCTTTATTCCAAATTTGGGGGGCTGGGGGGATAGGGAGGGACACCACGGCCCCCCCCCCCCCCCCCCCCATGGTGGTGGTGGTGGGTGTCAGCTGAGACCTGTCCCACTCATGTCCCCTCAGGCATCTCCCCCCAGCGCCGGATCCTGGAGGCGTCGGAAAACGGCCGGGAAGATCTGGCGGCCGCCACGCTGCACCTTCCGGCCCTCCTCGGTGGAGGTGCCCAGCCGGGCCACGATGGGGTCCGCGTCCTGGGGGGACACACCCAGTGAGCTCCCAGTAAGCTCCCAGTGAGCTCCCAGTTCCACCCCCCCCCCGCCCTGCTCACCAGCTGAGCCAGCGGCACCTCCTCGAAGAGCGGGTGTTCCCCAAAATGCTTCACCATCCACTCGTGGACCTCCGCCACATCCGTCACCGTGTACACCAGCCCCTGGGGACAACCCCGGTGTCACCAAGGGAGGGGGGGTGTCCCCAAGACCCCCCCACAGCCGGGCTGGATCGCCCCCAATCCTGCCTCTCTGTGATCTCTGGGGAATCCAGTGCTTCCCGGTGTGTCCCCAGGGAAGGGAAGTTCAGGTGAACAGGGGGAAGGGGAGGTACTGGGGGGGAGTGGGGGACACTGGGAGGGTTGGGGACATGGGGTGGGGGCCGTGGTGCTCACCCCGGGGCGCAGGACGTAACCGTACTCATCCAGCAACGTGGGGCTGATGATTCGCCACTTGTGCTTCGTCCGTTTGAAGTGGGGGTCAGGGAAGAGAAAGAACATCTTGCTGAGCTGGGGGGACACACACAAAAAATTGGGGTGCGGGGGTCAGCACCCTGCTTGGCACCGACTCCCCCCCAGCTTCTCGCCTGCACTTGGTGCTGGGGAGGGAAAAAAGGTGGGATGGGGAGGGTGGTACTTGGGGAAGGAGTGGTTTGGGGGGTCCAGGAGGGGGTCGGGGGGGGGGGGCGGGGGGGATCCCCACCTGAGCCTTGCGGAAGAAGTGGGGGAGGTGTTTCATGGCGTTGGCGCGCAGGCAGGCGACGTTGTCGAAGCGCCCGGGCTGGGCCGCCCGCAGCGCCCGGATCCGTTCCCCGGCAAAGGCGGCCACCTTCACCCGCAGCTCCAGCCCCAGCATCAGCGTGTGGGGAAAAAGGGGGGATAGCTCCACTGCGGGGGGGGGGGGGGGGGGGGGGCTGTCAGTGGGGACCCCCCAGCACCACCACCATTCCCCCCAGTGCCCCTTGGTGCCTGCCCAGTGACCCTGCTGTCACCACCAGCCCCCCCCCCCGCCCAGTTTCCAGCTCAGCACCCCCCACCCCCACTCACCCAGTGTGCCTAGTCCCCCCCAACCCCTGCCATCACCACAGCCCCCCCAGGACCTCCCCCAGTGTCCCCCTCCATGCACCCCCAGCCCCCCACTGTTGCCATAACCCCCCCCCAGTGCTCCCCAACCCCAGTCCTCCCAGTACACCCCCCCTGCTCACCCAGCAGCCCCCCGTAACCGCAGCCCACGTCGGCGAACTCCACGCGTGGGGGTGGCTGGCCGGGGGGGACGGCAGGAGGGAAGAAAGCCGGGAAGAGCGGAGCCCAGTCCATGTCCTGCGGCCTGGCGGGGCTGCGGGACCCGCGTCACGGGGAGGGGGGGAACCGGGGGGGGGGGGGGGGGGTCCCCCGGTTCCCGGCGGTCCCGTACGGGGCCATGAGGGGGATAGGGGGGGACAGACCCGCTCGTGGAGGGGGGTTGCTGGGGTAGGGGGTGGGGCGTGAGGGGGGTTCCCGGTTTCCCCGGGCCCGACCGTGAGGGGAAGGGGGTGGGGGTGTTAAAGGCCGGGCCCCGGTGGGGTTCCCGGTCCGGTGGTTACCGGGGAAGGGGGTTCGCGGGACCCGGCCGCACTCACTAGCGCAGCGTGTGGTCGGCCAGCGGGTTGGCGTGTGCCCGCTGCCGGTAAAACCGCTTCTGCGGCGGCGGCGGCGGTGATACCGGCACGGCCGCCTCCTCCATGGCGGCCCCCGGGGCGCGGCGGCGGTTATAGACGTCACCGCGCGGCGCCGCCGAGTGGCGTCACCGCCGCACCTGCCGCCGGGGTGGGCGGGGCTTGGGCAAGCTCCGCCCCCCCCCGCCTTCCCAGTGACTCCCAGTTTGGCCAGTGCTACCTGCTCCTTCCCATTCTGTCCCAGGGCCTCCCCCCTCCAGGCCAGCGACCCCCAGTAACCACTCCAGTGCCTCCCAGTGCCCCCAGTCTCCACCCCACTGCCCCCCCCAGTGCTCCCCAGCCCTTCCCAGAGTCAGGCCCAGTGCCTCCCAGTATCCCGGGGATCTGGCACTGCCCTGGAGCACCCCCCTCAGTGTCCCAAATACCCCAGGGACCTCACACAGCCCCAGTGCCCCCCCAGTCTCCCCCAGTGCCCCGGGGACCCGCCACTGTCCCAGTGCCCCCCCCCCCCCAGTCTCCCCCAGTGCCCCCCCAGTATCCCAGGAACCTCACAAGCTGCCCCAGTCTCCCCCAGTCTCCCCCCAGTGCTGCCCAGTGTCCCAGGGTCCTCATGTTAATCTGGTGCCCCCAGTACCCCCCCAGTACCCTGGGACCTCACACTGCCCAGTGCCCCCCCAGTAGCCCCAGTGCCCCCTCCGCTACCCTGGGACCTCATGCTGTTTGAGTGGCCTCCAGTGTCTCCCAGTGCTCCCCAGTGCCACCCAGTGCTGCCCAGTACCTCAGGGACCTCACACTGTCCCAGTGCTCCCCAGTCCTCCCAGTGTCCCCAGCTCCCCCCAGTCCCTCCCAGTACCCCCCAGTCCTCCCCCCAGTACCCTGGGACCTCATGCTGCCTAAGTGGCCTCCAGTGTCGCCCAGTTCCCCCCAGTGCCACCCAGTCCTCCCCAGTACCCCAAGGACCTCACACTGTCCCAGCGCCCCCAGTCCCCCCCAGTGCTGCCCAGTGCCCCAGGGCCCTGGCATTGACCCAATTCCCTCAGTTGCTCCCCCAGCCCCCCCTCAGTCCCTCCCAGTCCCTCCCAGTGCCTCCAGTACGCCCCAGCCCCCCAGCACTGGGCCCTTCCCGGCACAGGGGCGGTTGGGGAATTTGGGCTGCGGCGAAGCCGGGGGCGATTTCTGAGAAAGCCCGGGGGGGGGGACCGGGAGGGGGGGGGTTGAGCAACTTGGGGCTGGATCCGTCCGTCCGTCCCGTCCGTCCCGTCCATCCGTCCTTCCAGGAACGGCGTCCGCGGGTGACTCAGGGTGGGAAGTCACAGGGCTGTGCCGGGGAGGGGGAAACACAAGGATTGAGCCCCCCCCTCCCCATTCTGCACCCACCCCCCATTCTAACCCCCCTCCAGGGTACCGTGAAACCCCCCCCCCCCCCCAGACCCCCCGGGGACACCGGCCCCCCACCGCGGCCACAAGCATTAACCCGGTGACGCGCAGCGGTGACGCAGGTGCCCGGGGGGGTCCCGGGGGGGTGGCTCGGGGCAGGTTGTTCATTAGCCCCACGGGACCCCCCCGGGGGGTCACACACGCACACACCCCAGTTACTGTTTATCCGGGTTATCCCGGCTCACGCGGCACTGGGAATGGGGCTGTGCCGGTGGCGGGGGGGTTGGCACCGGCGGGGGGGGGATAATTGGCCCCGTGTGTTGTGTCCCCCCACCACGGCCGGGGGCTCTGCCGGTGCTGGGAGACCGTGGCCGGAGACAGGACAGCGGGGACGGGGGGACAGGGACACCGGGGCGAGCAGGGACAGCAGGGACAAGGACACCAGGGCCAAGGCCACCGTGATGAGGGCCACCATGATCAAGGACAGGGACACCATGGCCAAGGCCACCATGACCAGGGACATCGGGGACAGGGACACCGAGGTGAGCAGGGACAGCAGGGTCAGGGACACCATGGCCAAGGCCACCATGACCAAGGCCACCGAGGACAGAGCCATCAGGGACAGGGACACCAAGGTGAGCAGGGACACTGGGGTCAGGGCCACCATGGCCAAAGCCATCATGACCAGTGACATTGGGGACAGGGACGCCGGGATGAGCAGGGACAGCAGGACCAGGGACATCATGGCCAAGGCCACCATGACCAGGGACAGCAAGGCCAGGGACAGCAGGGCCGAGGACAAGTGGGTAAGGGACATGGGGCCAGGGACACCATGGCCAGGGACAACAAGGCCAGGGATGGTGGGACCAGAGGCACCAGGGTCAGGGACACCATGACCAAGGCCACCATGACCAGTGACACCATGACCAGAGACAGCGGGGACAGGGACACCAGGGTGAGCACGGTCAGCAGGGCCAGGGCCACCATGGCCAAAGCCACCATGACCAGTGACATCGGGGACAGGGACACTGGAGTGAGCAGGGACACCTGGGCCAGGGACACGGGAGCCGAGGACAACTGGGTAAGGGACATGGGACCAGGGACACCATGGCCAAGGTCACGATGACCAGCGACGTCATGAGCAGAGGCATCGGGGTCAGGGACATTGGGGTCAAAAGGACCTGGGTCAGGGACACCAGGGTTGGGGACACTGGGACTGGGGACACTGGGGCTGGGGACACCAGAGCTGGGGACACCATGACCAAGGCCACCAGGGACACTGGGCCTGGGGACACCAGGGCTGGGCTCCAGGCCCTTCCCGGGAGCCAGGGCTGTGGTGGCACTGGTGGTGACAGGACAAGGACAGGAGCAGGAGGGGACGGAGGACAGCACCAGACCCCAGGATGGGGACCAGTGAGCTCTAACTGGGGTGGGGTTGGGGATGAGACTGGGCTGGCTGGGAGCAGGGTGACACCAAGGACAGAACTGGGAAGGGACAGGGACAGGGACGGGACAGGAAAAGGGGCTGGGACTGGTGGGGTGGGACCAGGACTGGCCTGGGGACACTGGGATGGGGCAGGGGAGACTGGGGAGGGGATGGGGGACACTGGGGAGGGGTCAGGGGACAATGGGGATAGGCCAAGGGACACTGGGATGGAACGGGGGACACTGGAGAGGGGCAGGGGGACACTGGGATGGGACGAGAGACACTGGGGAGGTGATGAGGGACACTGGGGAGGGGCAGGGGACACTGGGGAGGGGGCGGGGGACACAGGGAGGTGATGGGGGACACTGGGATGGGTCGGGGGACACTGGGAGGTGATGGGGGACACTGGGAGGTGATGGGGGACACTGGGATGGGTCGGGGGACACTGGGGAAGGGACAGGGGACACTGGGGAGGGGTCAGGGGACACTGGGAGGTGACGGGGGACACTGGGATGGGTCGGGGGACACTGGGGAGGGGACAGGGGACACTGGGGAGGGGTCAGGGGACACTGGGAGGTGACGGGGGACACTGGGATGGGTCGGGGGACACTGGGGAGGGGTCAGGGGACACTGGGGAGGTGATGGGGGACACTGGGGAGGGGTCAGGGGACACTGGGAGGTGACGGGGGACACTGGGATGGGTCGGGGGACACTGGGGACGCCGCCACGGGGCGAAGCAGCGCGCCGTGGGCGGAGCCCCAAGACCCCGCCCCCACCGAGGGTGGGCGGGGCGTTACCCGCTCTGACCAATCCCAAGCGGGGGGGCGCGGCTCCACCCCTCCCGCCCTTCCGCCAAGATGGCCGCGCCCGGCTGCCACGTGGGGGTCGGGGTTCGGTGGGAGGTGGTGGCGGGGACCGGAACCGGAGAAGGGACGGAAGAGGAAGAGGAAGCGGCGCTGCGGTCTGTTTTCCCCCCGCGATCCCGAGCTTTTCGCCGACGCCTTCCCGGTGGAGCGGCGGTACCGGCTCTGCGGGCGCGTCCTCCGCATCGCCCAGCACCACGGGCCGCGGCTGGGACCGGCCGCCTCCGTCTGGGAGGCGGTGCGTACCGGGGGGGGGAACCGAGAGTAGCGGGAGAGGCACCGAGGGCACGGCGGGGGCGGGGTACCGAGAGCGCTGGGTGATGGGGGGGGGGGAAGCTACTGAGGGGGGGGGGTCTCTGGGAACCTGGAGGGGGGGGGGGGGGGAATGCCCCGGGGGGGGGTACCTGGAGGATGGGGGGGGGGGGATCTCCCCGGGGGCCACACTGGGTGATGGCAGGGGGACACGGGGGGATGGGGGGGGCACAGGGGAGGTGGGGGGAGCCCCAGGGATCACCAGGTAATGGGGGAGGACATGACACGATGCCCATCTGCCAGGAGGGGGGGGGGTGTCTCCAGGCTGAGCAGCCACCCCAAAGCCAGGGATAGGTTGGGGGGGGGCCCCCCCCCACGCTTGCCCCCCCCCCCCCCTCCACCTGCATCCCCCCCCCAGGCCCTGTCCCTGTGCCGGTATCTGGAGGAGCAGCGCTTTGATTTTCGGGGCCGGACGGTGATCGAGTTGGGTGCCGGCACTGGCATCGTTGGCATCCTCGCCGCCTTGCTGGGTGCGTGCTGGGGAGGGGGGGGGGCACCCATGGGGCTGGGGGATGGCACCGACCACCCCCTTCAAACTCCTTTCTCCATTTCCCTGCCCAGTATGGAACTGGAAAGATGGCACAGCTCACTGGTGCGAGCAGCTGTTGTGGTTACTGGGATCTTGGGGGTGGGTTTAGGGGGCCCTGGGGGGGTCCGTCCCCCCTCTGAGCCCCCCCCCCCCCCCCCATTTTAGGAGGGGATGTCACCATCACAGACCAACCAGCGGCATTAGACCAAATCCGGGAAAACGTCCGGCTGAACTTCCCGGTAGAGGGGGGTCGGCCGCAGGTACGAGCGCTGCTGTGGGGCCAGGACGAAGGCTCCTTCCGTCCAGAATACGAGGTGATTTTGGGATCGGACATCGTGTACCACCCCCCCTCCTTCTCCCCCCTCCTGGGGACCCTGCGGCACCTCTGCGGCCCCCGCTCCTTCGCCCTCCTTTGTGCAAAAATGCGGGGAGGGGATGCCGGCGCCCGCCGGTTTTTCCGACAGATGTTACCTCCGTATTTTCGGATCCAGTTGTTGCGGCGGGAAGCGGAAGAAGAAATTGAGATCTATAGGGTGACCCGCAGGGGCGACGACCCTATAGAGGAGGGTGGGGACACACACACAACACCAGCTGGGTGTTGTTCAGGGGGGGGCTGTGCCTGAACTGGGGGTGCCCTGAGGGGGGATTAAATGGGTGTCAGGGGCCTCGGCTCATCTGGCTGTGTCTGATTTGGGGGGGTCGGGGGGTGTTGGGATGGGGGGGAGCCAGGCTGGGGGGCTGGGGAGGGGGGCTCTGGTAGGGTCTGGGGGGTTCTGTGAGGGCCCTGGGAGGGGGCTGGTCAAGGCTGGGAGGGCTCTGTGAGGGTCACGGGGGCTCTGATCAGGGTTGGGGGGGCTCTGTAAGGGTCCTGGGGGGCTGTATGAGGGCCCTGGGAGGGGGTCTGGGGGGGCTCTATAGGGGTCTGGGGGGGGGGTCTGGTCAAGGTTGGAAGGGATCTGTAAGGGTCTAGGATGGGTCTGGTCAAGGCTGGGGGAGCTTTGAGGGTCTGGGGGGGGGACTGGTCAGGGTCTGGGGGGCTCTGTGAGGATCTGAGGGGGGTTTGGTCAGGGTTGGGGGGGTCTGTGAGGGTCTTTTCAAGGCTGGGGGGTTTCTGGAGGGTCTGGGGGGCTCTATGAGGGCCCTGGGAGGGGGCTGGTCAAGGCTGGGGGGGTCTGGTCAGGGTTGAGGGGGCTCTGTGAGGGTCTCAGGAGGGATTGGTTAGGGTCTGGGGGGGCTCTATAGGGCCCGGGGGGGGGCGATAGGACCCGGGGGGCACCGCCCCCTCCCCAGCCAATGACACGGGTCCGTCGCGCTCGGAGTGACGTTTCTCGCACCCCCCCCCATCCACCCCTCCCTCCGCAGCAGTCGGCCAATCCGCTGCCGGGATTGCGCCAGGCGCATGCGCTCCGAAGCGCGGTCCCCCTCCCAAGGGGGGGTGCAATGACGTCATCGAGGCGCGCCGCAGTCAGGAGCCGGGATGCAGCGGGCGGCGCTGAGCGCGGTGTGCGGGGCGGCCCGGGTGAGCGGCGGGACCACCCCCCCCCCCCCCAACCGGGGTCCTACCGGGACCCCTTCCCCTGCACCGGGACCCCCCC
>NW_026061094.1:0-76859 GCF_929443795.1 Astur gentilis | reverse complement strand
AAATTCAGCAACTTGTGATAATAAGAGGAGAGTGAGATGTGATATAAAGGAATTTACTGTAACATATAAAAATAGCTGCAAAGATTTAGGGCAATGCACATTTGTCTGATGAGACAGATCTTCTATTCAAATATGTCTCCCAGATTTCTGTTTAAATATGAAAGTGCTTTCTCCAAATCTACTTTGTTGCATTTTATACCTTTTTATATGATCTTGTATTTATCAAAAGCCCTGTAATTTGTCTGTATTTCCATTACACTGAAATTGCTTTTTTTCATTAAGCAAATACTTTAAAAGATAGATACCCGAGTATGACACTTAAACTTCTATTTCTGCCCTGTCTTACATATTTTATATTAGTTACTTTCCCTATACACTAAGAATTACGAACCAAAACTGGGCATATAGTTCTGAACTCTTTTGCAAAGCTGAAGATTAAGACTCATATATTTGTTGAAATGAAAACAAGTGCTTTCGAGCATCTCTCCTAAATAAAATCCTTTTTGATTTGCAAACTGTAGCCCAATATGAGTTGCAAAAGATTTGTTCATTCATCATCAGATAGTCAATGCTTGTTTACAGATGACCAATTTTTTTTGACATCAACATTACAATACTTTTGACAATATTTTTACTCTATTAGGGTATATGCATGAATATTTGATTCTTCCAATGATATTTTTTATGCACAATGAATTGTCTCCTTGGTTAAAATCTTAAAATTTTGCTTTTTTTTTTTTTTTTTCTTCTATTCTGTCCCTTTCCCTTTTGAAATATGACTAGCCAACTGTGTTACTTTGGAGTTTTGTAGTTCCAAATCCTAAACTAGTCCAGAGAAAAAGGATAGCTTTTGTTCCCAGGCATTATCCAAGTATTTCAAAGAGATGCTACATCCATGAGAATATCAACTCTGTTAATCTGGGTTTTTTTGTTAATTATCAGACCCTAAAAAATGAAAAATCTACTAATGCCAGAAAAAAAAAAAAAAGTGTGGAAAAGCAAAACCACAAGGTAACACAGAATTAAATTGTAAGAAGCAGATGTATCAGCCCTTTAAGACAAACTCTGCAAAGCATCTGCATATTCCTTCACTATACCATGTAAAGGTTTCTTGGCTTGGTTTTCATTCTGCTTCTAGCACTGGTCTTGAAAGCAAATTAATTCTATCAAATTTAGCAGGTAGAATTATAGCCTTCTCATATTCACTTCTTTATTAACTGTTACTTCTTGTTTACTGTGTCACAGATATTTGCCTTCTGAGATAAAAGTCGGAGCACATAATAATACCTGTCTTCATTTTTCTCATTCCCTTGAAAATGTTTCTGCTTTTAATTTGGCAAGCTAAATGAAAATGCTTTTTGATGTCTTTGATAGAGTCTGTTCGTGTCCACATATGTAATTAAAAAGTGATGATGTAACAGTAGTTTTAGATGGTTTGTATGCCTGCTAAGTTTTATTTATCTCTTACTAAGAAACTAGTATTTCTGTATGGAATTTGAAACCCTTTTTCTACTAAGTCATTATCTGAAATTAAGACAAAAATAGTTCAAGAACGTTGAATCATGCTAAGGACCACAATTTGAGGCTGCAAGTGAAAAAAGTGATAACAAGTGTTTGTTTTGCACATGCATTAATTCTGTTTACATAGGAAATTGGGCACTTGTGTAAGTAGATGGGCAAAATTAGCTGTTCATCCACATAGGTAATAAGGCAAAGAAAGGATATACAGTATACATATGCAGCTGCAGCAATGACCATAGTCAACTCAGGTATGCAATTTCTTATGTATGATGTTGAAAATTCAATATCTACATGCTTTTTTACTGCTTGACATAAATATTTTCTAGTACTACTAGTACTGGTTTGTACTTTAACAACTGAAAGGAACTGATTGTGATATAAAAGCACTTCCACTTCTATGTATATATCAAAAAACATCAATCATCTCACCTAGATTCTAGAAAACAGGAGATTTGGAAATACAAAATATTATGTCTTTGGTCTTTTTAATGTTCAGTAGAAATCTGTCAATACTGTAGCTGAAATTACCCTGAGCTAGGGAGGGCATGGCACTGTAGCTAGGATCAGAGATATCTTTGTAGAGTCTTAAAGAGATATTTTTTCTGACACATTGAAAGATGATGACAAATATACAGAATCAGATAAATATATCTCAAAAAAAGGATGAAAGCTTTTCAGTTCACTGAAAATCTGAGTAGAAGTCTATAAACTGGGGGGAGTGCAGTGGGGGAATCACTGCTTGGGGACCAACTAAGCAATTGCACTGTGCATCACTGGTATGTTCCAGTCTTTATTATTACTATTGCCATTTTATTAGTGTTATCAACATCATTATTAGTATCATCTTTTCTGTTCTTACCTCACAAGTTTTACTTTTTTTTTTCCCCCGTTCTGTCCCCCATCCCACTGGAGAAGGAGCCAGACGTTTGCCTTTTCAGAAAAAGTTTCTGCCGAGAACAAGCACAGTGACATGCTGAATCTCTGGGAAAGCAGAGAACCCCAGCGCTGTTGCGGCTAAAGATAGGCTGCAGGGGGATAGTGCAAACCTGGTAGAGCTTTGAGGGCTGGCAGCTTCCTTGTGGGAGAATGAGCCTTAAGTTTGCCTTTTCAGAAAAAGTTTCTGCCGAGAACGAGCACCGTGACATGATGAGTCTCTGGGAAAGCAGAGATCCCCAGTGCTGTTGTGCCTGTGGATAGGCTGCAGGGGGACGGTGAAGACCAGCAAGATTTTTCAGGGCTGGCATCTTCCTTGTTGAAGATTGAGCCAGACTTTTGCCTTTCAAAAAAAATGTTTCTGCCGAGAACGAGCACCCTGACATGCTGACTCTCTGAAAAAGCAGAGATCCCAGTGCTGTGTGCCTGCCGATAGGCTGCAGGCGGGCGGTGAAGACCAGCAAGATCGTTAAGGGCTGGTAGCTTCCTTGTGGGAGAAGGAGCCAGACGTTTGCCTTTTCTGAAAAAGGTCTGCCGAGAACGAGCACCGTGACATGCTGAGTCTCTGGGAAAGCAGAGATCCCCAGTGCTGTTGCGTCTAAAGATAGGCTGCAGAGGGATAGTGCAGATCTGCAAGAGCTTTCAGGGCTGGTTCCTTCCTTGTGGGAGAAGGAGCCAGACTTTTGCCTTTCAAAAAAATGTTTCTGCCGAGAACGAGGACCGTGACATGCTGAGTCACTAGGAAAGCAGAGATCCCCAGTGCTGTTGTGCCTGTGGATAGGCTGGAAGGGGACGGTGAAGACCAGCAAGAGTTTTCATGGCTGGCACCTTCCTTGTGGGAGAAGGAGTCGGACTCTTGCCTTTTCAAAAAAATGTTTCTGCCGAGAACGAGCACCGTGATATTCTGGGTCTCTTGGAAAGCAGAGATCCCCAGTGCTTTTCTGCCTGCGGATAGGCTGCAGGGGGGCGGTGAAGACCAGCAAGATTTTTCAGTGCTGGCACCTTCCTTGTGGCAGAAGGAGCCTTAAGATTGCCTTTTGAAAAAAACTTTCTGCCGAGAACGAGCACCGTGACATGCTGAGTCTCTGGGAAAGCAGAGATCCCCAGTGCTGTTTTGCCTCTGGATAGGCTGCAGGGCGGCGGTGAAGACCAGCAAGAGTTTTCATGGCTGGCACCTTCCTTGTGGGAGAAGGAGCCAGACATTTGCATTTCAAAAAAATGTTTCTGCCGTGAACGAGCACCGTGACATGCTGAGTCTCGGGGAAAGCAGAGATCCCCAGTGCTGTTGTGGATAAAGATAGGATGCAGAGGGATAGTGCAGACCTGCAAGAGCTTTCAGGGCTGGCAGCTTCCGTGTGAGAGAAGGAACCAGACATTTGCCTTTTCAGAAAAAGTTTCTGCTGAGAACGAGCACCGTGACGTGCTGAATCTCTGGGAAAGCAGAGATCCCCAGTGCTGTTGCGGCTAAATTTAGGCTGCAGAGGGCTAGTGCAGACCTGCAAGAGCTCTCAGGGCTGGTACCTTCCTTTTGGGAGAAGGAGCCAGACGTTTGCCTTTTCAGAAAATGTTTCTGTC
The DNA here is from genome assembly GCF_929443795.1 of Astur gentilis. NCBI lineage: Eukaryota > Metazoa > Chordata > Aves > Accipitriformes > Accipitridae > Astur > Astur gentilis. Next base: position 72,830 of record NW_026061094.1, on the reverse strand, counting down.
GAGAACGAGTACCGTGACATGCTGAGTCTCTGGGAAAGCAGAGATCCCCAGTGCTGTTGTGCCTGCGGATAGGATGCAGGGGGGCGGTGAAGACCAGCAAGAGTTTTCCGGGCTGGCACCTTCCTTGTGCGAGAAGAAGCCAGACTTTTGCCTTTTCCAAAAAATGTTTCTGCCGAGAACGAGCACCGTGACATGCTGAGTCTCTGGGAAAGCAGAAATCCCCAGTGCTGTTGTGGCTGTGGATAGGCTGCAGGGCGGCTGTGAAGACCAGCAAGATCTTTCAGGGCTGGCAGCTTCCGTGTGACAGAAGGAGCCAGACGTTTGCCTTTTCAGAAAAAGTTTCTGCCGAGAACAAGCACCGTGACATGCTGAATCTCTGGGAAAACAGAGATCTCCAGTGCAGTTGCGGCTAAAGATAGGCTGTAGGGGGATAGTGCAGACCTGCAAGAGCTTTGAGGGCTGGCACCTTCCTTGTAGGAGAAGGAGCCTTAAGATTTCCTTTTCAAAAAAAGTTTCTGCCGAGAACGAGCACGGTGACATGCTGAGTCTCTGGGAAAGCAGAGATCCCCAGTGCTGTTGTGCCTGGGGATAGGCTGCAGGGCGGCGGAGAAGAACAGCAAGAGTTTTCAGGGCTGGCACCTTCAGTGTGGGAGAAGGAGCCAGACTTTTGCCTTTCAAAAAATGTTTCTGCCGAGAACGAGCACCGTGACATGCTGAGTCTCTGGGAAAGCAGAGATCTCCAGTGCTCTTGCGGCTAAAGATAGGCTGCAGGGGGATGGTGCAGACCTGCAAGAGCTTTCAGGGCTGGCAGCTTCCGTGTGAGAGAATGAACCAGATATCTGCCTTTTCAGAAAAAGTTTCTCCCGAGAACGAGCACCGTGACATGCTGAATCTCAGGGAAAGCAGAGATCCCCACTGCTCTTGCTGCTAAAGATAGGCTGCAGGGGATAGTGCAGACCTGCAAGAGATTTCAGGGCTGGCACCTTCCTTGTGGGAGAAGGAGCCAGACGTTTGCCTTTTCAGGAAAAGTTTCTGCCGAGAACGAGCACGGTGACATGCTGAGTCTCTGGGAAATCCGAGATCCCCAGTACTGTTGTGCCTGTGGATAGGCTGCAGGGGGATAGTGCAGACCTGCAAGAGCTTTGAGGGCTGGCACCTTCCTTGTAGGAGAAGGAGCCGTAAGATTGCCTTTTCAAAAAAAGTTTCTGCCGAGAACGAGCACAGTGACATGCTGAGTCTCTGGGAAAGCAGAGATCCCCAGTGCTGTTTCGCCTGTTGATAGGCCTGAGGGGACTGTGAAGACCAGCAAGATCTTTCAGGGCTGGCACATTCCTTGTGGGAGAAGGAGCCAGACTTTTGCATTTCCAAAAAATGTTTCTGCCGAGAACGAGCACCGTGTCATGCTGAGTCTCTGGGAAAGCAGAGATCCCCAGTACTGTTGTGCCTGTGGATAGGCTGCAGGGGGGCGGTGAAGACCAGCAAGATCGTTCAGGGCTGGCAGCTTCCGTGTGACAGAAGGAGCCAGACGTTTGCCTTTTCAGAAAAAGTTTCTGCCGAGAACAAGCACCGTGACATGCTGAATCTCTGGGAAAGCAGAAATCCCCAGTGCTGTTGTGACTGTGGATAGGCTGCAGGGCGGCTGTGAAGACCAGCAAGGTCTTTCAGGGCTGGCACATTCCTTGTGGGAGAAGGAGCCAGACTTTTGCATTTCCAAAAAAAGTTTCTGCCGAGAACGAGCACCGTGACATGCTGAGTCTCTGGGAAAGCAGAGATCCCAGTGCTGTTGTGGATAAAGATAGGATGCAGAGGGATAGTGCAGACCTGCAAGAGCTTTCAGGGCTGGCAGCTTCCGTGTGAGAGAAAGAACCAGACATTTGCCTTTTCAGAAAAAGTTTCTGCCGAGAACGAGCACCGTGACATGCTGAATCTCTGGGAAAGCAGAGATCCCCACTGCTGTTGCGGCTAAAGATAGGCTGCAGGGGATAGTGCAGACCAGCAAGAGATTTCAGGGCTGGCAGCTTCCGTGCGACAGAAGGAGCCAGACGTTTGCCTTTTCAGAAAAAGTTTCTGCCGAGAAGAAGCACCGTGACATGCTGAATCTCTGGGAAAACAGAGATCTCCAGTGCAGTTGCGGCTAAAGATAGGCTGTAGGGGGATAGTGCAGACCTGCAAGAGCTTTGAGGGCTGGCACCTTCCTTGTAGGAGAAGGAGCCTTAAGATTTCCTTTTCAAAAAAAGTTTCTGCTGACAACGAGCACCGTGACATGCTGACTCTCTGGGAAAGCAGATATCCCCAATGCTGTTGTGCTTGTGGATAGGCTGCAGGGGGGCGGTGAAGAACAGCAAGAGTTTTCAGGGCTGGCACCTTCCTTGTGGGAGAAGGAGCCAGACGTTTGCCTTTTCAGAAAAAGTTTCTGCCGAGAACGAGCACCGTGAAATGCTGAGTCTCTGGGAAAGCAGAGATCCCCAGTGCTGTTGTTTCTAAAGATAGGCTGCAGGGGATAGTGTAGACCTGCAAGAGCTTTCAGGGCTGGCAGCTTCCCTGTGGGAGAATGAGCCAGACGTTTGCCTTTTCAGAAAAAGTTTCTGCCGAGAACGAGCACCGTGACATGCTGAGTCTCGGGGAAAGCAGAGATCCCCAAAGCTGTTGTGCCTGTGGATAGGCTGCAGAGGGATAGTGAAAAACTGCATTAGTTTTCAGGGCTGGCACCTTCCCTGTGGGAGAAGGAGCCGAAAGTTTTCTTTTTCAGAAAAAAGCTTCTGCCGAGAGCGAGCACCGTGACATGCTGAGTCTCTGGGAAAGCAGAGATCCCCAAAGCTGTTGTGCCTGTGGATAGGCTGCAGAGGGATAGTGAAGACCAGCAAGATCTTTCAGGGCTGGCACCTTCCTTGTGGGAGAAGGAGCCGTAAGTTTGCCTTTTCAGAAAAAAGCTTCTGCCGAGAGCGAGCACCGTGACATGCTGAGTCTCTGGGAAAGCAGAGATCCCCAGTGCTGTTGTGCCTGTGGATAGGCTGCAGGGCGGAAGTGAAGACCAGCAAGGTCTTTCAGTGCTGGCACATTCCTTGTGGGAGAAGGAGCCAGATTTTTGCCTTTCAAAAAAATGTTTCTGCCGAGAACGAGCACCGTGACATGCTGAGTCTCTGGGAAAGCAGAAATCCGCAGTGCTGTTGTGGCTGTGGATAGGCTGCAGGGCGGCTGTGAAGACCAGCAAGATCGTTCAGGGCTGGCAGCTTCCGTGTGACAGAAGGAGCCAGACGTTTGCCTTTTCAGAAAAAGTTTCTGCCGAGAACAAGCACCGTGACATGCTGAATCTCTGGGAAAACAGAGATCTCCAGTGCAGTCGCGGCTAAAGATAGGCTGTAGGGGGATAGTGCAGATCTGCAAGAGCTTTGAGGGCTGGCACCTTCCTTGTAGGAGAAGGAGCCTTAAGATTTCCTTTTCAAAAAAAGTTTCTGCCGAGAACGAGCACGGTGACATGCTGAGTCTCTGGGAAAGCAGAGATCCCCAGTGCTGTTGTGCTTGTGGATAGGCTGCAGGGGGGCGGTGAAGAACAGCAAGAGTTTTCAGGGCTGGCACCTTCCTTGTGGGAGAAGGAGCCAGACCTTTGCCTTTTCAGAAAAAGTTTCTGCCGAGAACGAGCACCGTGACATGCTGAGTCTCTGGGAAAGCAGAGATCCCCAAAGCTGTTGTGCCTGTGGATAGGCTGCAGAGGGATAGTGAAGACCAGCAAGATCTTTCAGGGCTGGCACCTTCCTTGTGGGAGAAGGAGCCGTAAGTTTGCCTTTTCAGAAAAAAGCTTCTGCCGAGAGCGAGCACCGTGACCTGCTGAGTCTCTGGGAAAGCAGAGATCCCCAAAGCTGTTGTGCCTGTGGATAGGCTGCAGAGGAATAGTGAATACCAGCAAGATCTTTCAGGGCTAGCACCTTCCTTGTGGGAGAAGGAGCCAGACGTTTGCCTTCTCAGAAAAAGCTTCTGCCGAGAACGAGCACCCTGACATGCTGAGTCTCTGGGAAAGCAGAGATCCCCAGTGCTGTTGCGGCTAAAGATAGGCTGCAGAGGGATAGTGAATACCAGCAAGATCTTTCAGGGCTGGCACCTTCCTTGTGGGAGAAGGAGCCGTAAGTTTGCCTTTTCAGAAAAAGGTTCTGGCGAGAGTGAGCACCGTGACATGCTGAGTCTCTGGGAAAGCAGAGATCCCCAGTGCTGTTGTGCCTGTGGATAGGCTGCAGGAGGATAGTGAAGAGCTGCATTAGCTTTCAGGCCTGGCACCTTCCTTGTGGGAGAAGGAGCCGAAAGTTTTCTTTTTCAGAAAAAATCTTCTGCCGAGAGCGAGCACCGTGACATGCTGAGTCTCTGGGAAAGCAGAGATCCCCAAAGCTGTTGTGCCTGTGGATAGGCCGCAGAGGGATAGTGAAAAACTGCATTAGTTTTCAGGGCTGGCACCTTCCCTGTGGGAGAAGGAGCCGAAAGTTTTCTTTTTCAGAAAAAAGCTTCTGCCGAGAGCGAGCACCGTGACATGCTGAGTCTCTGGGAAAGCAGAGATCCCCAAAGCTGTTGTGCCTGTGGATAGGCTGCAGAGGGATAGTGAAAAACTGCATTAGTTTTCAGGGCTGGCACCTTCCCTGTGGGAGAAGGAGCCGTAAGTTTGCCTTTTCAGAAAAAGGCTCTGGCGAGAGTGAGCACCGTGACATGCTGAGTCTCTGGGAAAGCAGAGATCCCCAAAGCTGTTGTGCCTGTGGATAGGCTGCAGGAGGATAGTGAAGAGCTGCATTAGCTTTCAGGCCTGGCACCTTCCTTGTGGGAGAAGGAGCCGAAAGTTTTCTTTTTCAGAAAAAAGCTTCTGCCGAGAGCGAGCACCGTGACATGCTGAGTCTCTGGGAAAGCAGAGATCCCCAAAGCTGTTGTGCCTGTGGATAGGCTGCAGAGGGATAGTGAAAAACTGCATTAGTTTTCAGGGCTGGCACCTTCCCTGTGGGAGAAGGAGCCGAAAGTTTTCTTTTTCAGAAAAAAGCTTCTGCCGAGAGCGAGCACCGTGACATGCTGAGTCTCTGGGAAAGCAGAGATCCCCAAAGCTGTTGTGCCTGTGGATAGGCTGCAGGAGGATAGTGAAGAGCTGCATTAGCTTTCAGGCTTGGCACCTTCCTTGTGGGAGAAGGAGCCGAAAGTTTTCTTTTTCAGAAAAAAGCTTCTGCCGAGAGCGAGCACCGTGACATGCTGAGTCTCTGGGAAAGCAGAGATCCCCAAAGCTGTTGTGCCTGTGGATAGGCTGCAGAGGGATAGTGAAGACCAGCAAGATCTTTCAGGGCTAGCACCTTCCTTGTGGGAGAAGGAGCCGTAAGTTTGCCTTTTCAGAAAACAGCTTCTGCCGAGAGCGAGCACCGTGACATGCTGAGTCTCTGGGAAAGCAGAGATCCCCAAAGCTCTTGTGCCTGTGGATAGGCTGCAGAGGGATAGTGCATACCAGCAAGATCTTTCAGGGCTAGCACCTTCCTTGTGGGAGAAGGAGCCAGACGTTTGCCTTCTCAGAAAAAGCTTCTGCCGAGAACGAGCACCGTGACATGCTGAGTCTCTGGGAAAGCAGAGATCCCCAAAGCTGTTGTGCCTGTGGATAGGCTGCAGAGGGATAGTGAATACCAGCAAGATCTTTCAGGGCTGGCACCTTCCTTGTGGGAGAAGGAGCCGTAAGTTTGCCTTTTCAGAAAAAAGCTTCTGCCGAGAGCGAGCACCGTGACCTGCTGATTCTCTGGGAAAGCAGAGATCCCCAAAGCTGTTGTGCCTGTGGATAGGCTGCAGAGGAATAGTGAATACCAGCAAGATCTTTCAGGGCTAGCACCTTCCTTGTGGGAGAAGGAGCCAGACGTTTGCCTTTTCAGAAAAAGTTTCTGCCGAGAACGAGCACCGTGACATGCTGAGTCTCTGGGAAAGCAGAGATCCCCAAAGCTGTTGTGCCTGTGGATAGGCTGCAGAGGGATAGTGAAAAACTGCATTAGTTTTCAGGGCTGGCACCTTCCCTGTGGGAGAAGGAGCCGAAAGTTTTCTTTTTCAGAAAAAAGCTTCTGCCGAGAGCGAGCACCGTGACATGCTGAGTCTCTGGGAAAGCAGAGATCCCAAAAGCTGTTGTGCCTGTGGATAGGCTGCAGAGGGATAGTGAAAAACTGCATTAGTTTTCAGGGCTGGCACCTTCCCTGTGGGAGAAGGAGCCGAAAGTTTTCTTTTTCAGAAAAAAGCTTCTGCCGAGAGCGAGCACCGTGACATGCTGAGTCTCTGGGAAAGCAGAGATCCCCAAAGCTGTTGTGCCTGTGGATAGGCTGCAGAGGGATAGTGAAAAACTGCATTAGTTTTCAGGGCTGGCACCTTCCCTGTGGGAGAAGGAGCCGTAAGTTTGCCTTTTCAGAAAAAGGCTCTGGCGAGAGTGAGCACCGTGACATGCTGAGTCTCTGGGAAAGCAGAGATCCCCAAAGCTGTTGTGCCTGTGGATAGGCTGCAGAGGGATAGTGAAAAACTGCATTAGTTTTCAGGGCTGGCACCTTCCCTGTGGGAGAATGAGCCGTAAGTTTGCCTTTTCAGAAAAAAGCTCTGGCGAGAACGAGCACCGTGACATGCTGAGTCTCTGGGAAAGCAGAGATCCCCAGTGCTGTTTTGCCTGTGGATAGGCTGCAGGAGGATAGTGAAGAGCTGCATTAGCTTTCAGGCCTGGCACCTTCCTTGTGGGAGAAGGAGCCGTAAGTTTGCCTTTTCAGAAAAAAGCTTCTGCCGAGAGCGAGCACCGTGACATGCTGAGTCTCTGGGAAAGCAGAGATCCCCAAAGCTCTTGTGCCTGTGGATAGGCTGCAGAGGGATAGTGCATACCAGCAAGATCTTTCAGGGCTAGCACCTTCCTTGTGGGAGAAGGAGCCAGACGTTTGCCTTCTCAGAAAAAGCTTCTGCCGAGAACGAGCACCGTGACATGCTGAGTCTCTGGGAAAGCAGAGATCCCCAAAGCTGTTGTGCCTGTGGATAGGCTGCAGAGGGATAGTGAAAAACTGCATTAGTTTTCAGGGCTGGCACCTTCCCTGTGGGAGAAGGAGCCGAAAGTTTTCTTTTTCAGAAAAAAGCTTCTGCCGAGAGCGAGCACCGTGACATGCTGAGTCTCTGGGAAAGCAGAGATCCCAAAAGCTGTTGTGCCTGTGGATAGGCTGCAGAGGGATAGTGAAAAACTGCATTAGTTTTCAGGGCTGGCACCTTCCCTGTGGGAGAAGGAGCCGTAAGTTTGCCTTTTCAGAAAAAAGCTTCTGCCGAGAGCGAGCACCGTGACATGCTGAGTCTCTGGGAAAGAAGAGATCCCCAAAGCTGTTGTGCCTGTGGATAGGCTGAAGAGGGATAGTGCATACCAGCAAGATCTTTCAGGGCTAGCACCTTCCTTGTGGGAGAAGGAGCCAGACGTTTGCCTTCTCAGAAAAAGCTTCTGCCGAGAACGAGCACCGTGACATGCTGAGTCTCTGGGAAAGCAGAGATCCCCAGTGCTGTTGCGGCTAAAGATAGGCTGCAGAGGGATAGTGAATACCAGCAAGATCTTTCAGGGCTGGCACCTTCCTTGTGGGAGAAGGAGCCAGACCTTTGCCTTTTCAGAAAAAGTTTCTGCCGAGAACGAGCACCGTGAAATGCTGAGTCTCTGGGAAAGCAGAGATCCCCAGTGCTGTTGTTTCTAAAGATAGGCTGCAGGGGATAGTGTAGACCTGCAAGAGCTTTCAGGGCTGTCAGCTTCCCTGTGGGAGAATGAGCCAGACGTTTGCCTTTTCAGAAAAAGTTTCTGCCGAGAACGAGCACCGTGACATGCTGAGTCTCGGGGAAAGCAGAGATCCCCAAAGCTGTTGTGCCTGTGGATAGGCTGCAGAGGGATAGTGAAAAACTGCATTAGTTTTCAGGGCTGGCACCTTCCCTGTGGGAGAAGGAGCCGAAAGTTTTCTTTTTCAGAAAAAAGCTTCTGCCGAGAGCGAGCACCGTGACATGCTGAGTCTCTGGGAAAGCAGAGATCCCCAAAGCTGTTGTGCCTGTGGATAGGCTGCAGAGGGATAGTGAAGACCAGCAAGATCTTTCAGGGCTGGCACCTTCCTTGTGGGAGAAGGAGCCGTAAGTTTGCCTTTTCAGAAAAAAGCTTCTGCCGAGAGCGAGCACCGTGACCTGCTGAGTCTCTGGGAAAGCAGAGATCCCCAGTGCTGTTGTGCCTGTGGATAGGCTGCAGGGCGGAAGTGAAGACCAGCAAGGTCTTTCAGTGCTGGCACATTCCTTGTGGGAGAAGGAGCCAGATTTTTGCCTTTCAAAAAAATGTTTCTGCCGAGAACGAGCACCGTGACATGCTGAGTCTCTGGGAAAGCAGAAATCCGCAGTGCTGTTGTGGCTGTGGATAGGCTGCAGGGCGGCTGTGAAGACCAGCAAGATCGTTCAGGGCTGGCAGCTTCCGTGTGAGAGAAGGAGCCAGACGTTTGCCTTTTCAGAAAAAGTTTCTGCCGAGAACAAGCACCGTGACATGCTGAATCTCTGGGAAAACAGAGATCTCCAGTGCAGTTGCGGCTAAAGATAGGCTGTAGGGGGATAGTGCAGACCTGCAAGAGCTTTGAGGGCTGGCACCTTCCTTGTAGGAGAAGGAGCCTTAAGATTTCCTTTTCAAAAAAAGTTTCTGCCGAGAACGAGCACGGTGACATGCTGAGTCTCTGGGAAAGCAGAGATCCCCAGTGCTGTTGTGCTTGTGGATAGGCTGCAGGGGGGCGGTGAAGAACAGCAAGAGTTTTCAGGGCTGGCACCTTCCTTGTGGGAGAAGGAGCCAGACCTTTGCCTTTTCAGAAAAAGTTTCTGCCGAGAACGAGCACCGTGAAATGCTGAGTCTCTGGGAAAGCAGAGATCCCCAGTGCTGTTTTGCCTGTGGATAGGCTGCAGGAGGATAGTGAAGAGCTGCATTAGCTTTCAGGCCTGGCACCTTCCTTGTGGGAGAAGGAGCCGAAAGTTTTCTTTTTCAGAAAAAAGCTTCTGCCGAGAGCGAGCACCGTGACATGCTGAGTCTCTGGGAAAGCAGAGATCCCCAAAGCTGTTGTGCCTGTGGATAGGCTGCAGAGGGATAGTGAAGACCAGCAAGATCTTTCAGGGCTGGCACCTTCCTTGTGGGAGAAGGAGCCGTAAGTTTGCCTTTTCAGAAAAAAGCTTCTGCCGAGAGCGAGCACCGTGACCTGCTGAGTCTCTGGGAAAGCAGAGATCCCCAAAGCTGTTGTGCCTGTGGATAGGCTGCAGAGGGATAGTGCATACCAGCAAGATCTTTCAGGGCTAGCACCTTCCTTGTGGGAGAAGGAGCCAGACGTTTGCCTTCTCAGAAAAAGCTTCTGCCGAGAACGAGCACCGTGACATGCTGAGTCTCTGGGAAAGCAGAGATCCCCAGTGCTGTTGCGGCTAAAGATAGGCTGCAGAGGGATAGTGAAGAGCTGCATTAGCTTTCAGGGCTGGCACCTTCCTTGTGGGAGAAGGAGCCGAAAGTTTGCCTTTTCAGAAAAAGGTTCTGGCGAGAGTGAGCACCGTGACATGCTGAGTCTCTGGGAAAGCAGAGATCCCCAGTGCTGTTGTGCCTGTGGATAGGCTGCAGGAGGATAGTGAAGAGCTGCATTAGCTTTCAGGCCTGGCACCTTCCTTGTGGGAGAAGGAGCCGAAAGTTTTCTTTTTCAGAAAAAAGCTTCTGCCGAGAGCGAGCACCGTGACATGCTGAGTCTCTGGGAAAGCAGAGATCCCCAAAGCTGTTGTGCCTGTGGATAGGCTGCAGAGGGATAGTGAATACCAGCAAGATCTTTCAGGGCTGGCACCTTCCTTGTGGGAGAAGGAGCCGTAAGTTTGCCTTTTCAGAAAAAGGTTCTGGCGAGAGTGAGCACCGTGACATGCTGAGTCTCTGGGAAAGCAGAGATCCCCAGTGCTGTAGTGCCTGTGGATAGGCTGCAGGAGGATAGTGAAGAGCTGCATTAGCTTTCAGGCCTGGCACCTTCCTTGTGGGAGAAGGAGCCGAAAGTTTTCTTTTTCAGAAAAAAGCTTCTGCCGAGAGCGAGCACCGTGACATGCTGAGTCTCTGGGAAAGCAGAGATCCCCAAAGCTGTTGTGCCTGTGGATAGGCTGCAGAGGGATAGTGAAAAACTGCATTAGTTTTCAGGGCTGGCACCTTCCTTGTGGGAGAAGGAGCCGTAAGTTTGCCTTTTCAGAAAAAAGCTTCTGCCGAGAGCGAGCACCGTGACATGCTGAGTCTCTGGGAAAGCAGAGATCCCCAAAGCTGTTGTGCCTGTGGATAGGCTGCAGAGGGATAGTGAAGACCAGCAAGATCTTTCAGGGCTGGCACCTTCCTTGTGGGAGAAGGAGCCGTAAGTTTGCCTTTTCAGAAAAAAGCTTCTGCCGAGAGCGAGCACCGTGACCTGCTGAGTCTCTGGGAAAGCAGAGATCCCCAAAGCTGTTGTGCCTGTGGATAGGCTGCAGAGGGATAGTGAATACCAGCAAGATCTTTCAGGGCTAGCACCTTCCTTGTGGGAGAAGGAGCCAGACGTTTGCCTTCTCAGAAAAAGCTTCTGCCGAGAACGAGCACCGTGACATGCTGAGTCTCTGGGAAAGCAGAGATCCCCAGTGCTGTTGCGGCTAAAGATAGGCTGCAGAGGGATAGTGAATACCAGCAAGATCTTTCAGGGCTGGCACCTTCCTTGTGGGAGAAGGAGCCGAAAGTTTGCCTTTTCAGAAAAAGGTTCTGGCGAGAGTGAGCACCGTGACATGCTGAGTCTCTGCGAAAGCAGAGATCCCCAGTGCTGTTGTGCCTGTGGATAGGCTGCAGGAGGATAGTGAAGAGCTGCATTAGCTTTCAGGCCTGGCACCTTCCTTGTGGGAGAAGGAGCCGAAAGTTTTCTTTTTCAGAAAAAAGCTTCTGCCGAGAGCGAGCACCGTGACATGCTGAGTCTCTGGGAAAGCAGAGATCCCCAAAGCTGTTGTGCCTGTGGATAGGCTGCAGAGGGATAGTGAATACCAGCAAGATCTTTCAGGGCTGGCACCTTCCTTGTGGGAGAAGGAGCCGTAAGTTTGCCTTTTCAGAAAAAAGCTTCTGCCGAGAGCGAGCACCGTGACATGCTGAGTCTCTGGGAAAGCAGAGATCCCAAAAGCTGTTGTGCCTGTGGATAGGCTGCAGAGGGATAGTGAAAAACTGCATTAGTTTTCAGGGCTGGCACCTTCCCTGTGGGAGAAGGAGCCGTAAGTTTGCCTTTTCAGAAAAAAGCTTCTGCCGAGAGCGAGCACCGTGACATGCTGAGTCTCTGGGAAAGCAGAGATCCCCAAAGCTGTTGTGCCTGTGGATAGGCTGCAGAGGGATAGTGCATACCAGCAAGATCTTTCAGGGCTAGCACCTTCCTTGTGGGAGAAGGAGCCAGACGTTTGCCTTCTCAGAAAAAGCTTCTGCCGAGAACGAGCACCGTGACATGCTGAGTCTCTGGGAAAGCAGAGATCCCCAGTGCTGTTGCGGCTAAAGATAGGCTGCAGAGGGATAGTGAATACCAGCAAGATCTTTCAGGGCTGGCACCTTCCTTGTGGGAGAAGGAGCCGTAAGTTTGCCTTTTCAGAAAAAGGTTCTGGCGAGAGTGAGCACCGTGACATGCTGAGTCTCTGGGAAAGCAGAGATCCCCAGTGCTGTTGTGCCTGTGGATAGGCTGCAGGAGGATAGTGAAGAGCTGCATTAGCTTTCAGGCCTGGCACCTTCCTTGTGGGAGAAGGAGCCGAAAGTTTTCTTTTTCAGAAAAAAGCTTCTGCCGAGAGCGAGCACCGTGACGTGCTGAGTCTCTGGGAAAGCAGAGATCCCCAAAGCTGTTGTGCCTGTGGATAGGCTGCAGAGGGATAGTGAAAAACTGCATTAGTTTTCAGGGCTGGCACCTTCCCTGTGGGAGAAGGAGCCGTAAGTTTGCCTTTTCAGAAAAAAGCTTCTGCCGAGAGCGAGCACCGTGACATGCTGAGTCTCTGGGAAAGCAGAGATCCCCAAAGCTGTTGTGCCTGTGGATAGGCTGCAGAGGGATAGTGAAAAACTGCATTAGTTTTCAGGGCTGGCACCTTCCCTGTGGGAGAAGGAGCCGAAAGTTTTCTTTTTCAGAAAAAAGCTTCTGCCGAGAGCGAGCACCGTGACATGCTGAGTCTCTGGGAAAGCAGAGATCCCCAAAGCTGTTGTGCCTGTGGATAGGCTGCAGAGGGATAGTGAAAAACTGCATTAGTTTTCAGGGCTGGCACCTTCCCTGTGGGAGAAGGAGCCGTAAGTTTGCCTTTTCAGAAAAAGGCTCTGGCGAGAGTGAGCACCGTGACATGCTGAGTCTCTGGGAAAGCAGAGATCCCCAGTGCTGTTTTGCCTGTGGATAGGCTGCAGGAGGATAGTGAAGAGCTGCATTAGCTTTCAGGCCTGGCACCTTCCTTGTGGGAGAAGGAGCCGAAAGTTTTCTTTTTCAGAAAAAAGCTTCTGCCGAGAGCGAGCACCGTGACATGCTGAGTCTCTGGGAAAGCAGAGATCCCCAAAGCTGTTGTGCCTGTGGATAGGCTGCAGAGGGATAGTGAAAAACTGCATTAGTTTTCAGGGCTGGCACCTTCCCTGCGGGAGAAGGAGCCGAAAGTTTTCTTTTTCAGAAAAAAGCTTCTGCCGAGAGCGAGCACCGTGACATGCTGAGTCTCTGGGAAAGCAGAGATCCCCAAAGCTGTTGTGCCTGTGGATAGGCTGCAGAGGGATAGTGAAGACCAGCAAGATCTTTCAGGGCTGGCACCTTCCTTGTGGGAGAAGGAGCCGTAAGTTTGCCTTCTCAGAAAAAGCTTCTGCCGAGAACGAGCACCGTGACATGCTGAGTCTCTGGGAAAGCAGAGATCCCCAGTGCTGTTGCGGCTAAAGATAGGCTGCAGAGGGATAGTGAATACCAGAAAGATCTTTCAGGGCTGGCACCTTCCTTGTGGGAGAAGGAGCCGTAAGTTTGCCTTTTCAGAAAAAGGTTCTGGCGAGAGTGAGCACCGTGACATGCTGAGTCTCTGGGAAAGCAGAGATCCCCAAAGCTGTTGTGCCTGTGGATAGGCTGCAGAGGGATAGTGAAAAACTGCATTAGTTTTCAGGGCTGGCACCTTCCCTGTGGGAGAAGGAGCCGTAAGTTTGCCTTTTCAGAAAAAAGCTCTGGCGAGAGTGAGCACCGTGACATGCTGAGTCTCTGGGAAAGCAGAGATCCCCAGTGCTGTTTTGCCTGTGGATAGGCTGCAGGAGGATAGTGAAGAGCTGCATTAGCTTTCAGGCCTGGCACCTTCCTTGTGGGAGAAGGAGCCGAAAGTTTTCTTTTTCAGAAAAAAGCTTCTGCTGAGAGCGAGCACCGTGACATGCTGAGTCTCTGGGAAAGCAGAGATCCCCAAAGCTGTTGTGCCTGTGGATAGGCTGCAGAGGGATAGTGAAAAACTGCATTAGTTTTCAGGGCTGGCACCTTCCCTGTGGGAGAAGGAGCCGTAAGTTTGCCTTTTCAGAAAAAGGCTCTGGCGAGAGCGAGCACCGTGACATGCTGAGTCTCTGGGAAAGCAGAGATCCCCAGTGCTGTTGTGCCTGTGGATAGGCTGCAGAGGGATAGTGAAAAACTGCATTAGTTTTCAGGGCTGGCATCTTCCCTGTGGGAGAAGGAGCCGAAAGTTTTCTTTTTCAGAAAAAAGCTTCTGCCGAGAGCGAGCACCGTGACATGCTGAGTCTCTGGGAAAGCAGAGATCCCCAAGGCTGTTGTGCCTGTGGATAGGCTGCAGAGGGATAGTGAAAAACTGCATTAGTTTTCAGGGCTGGCACCTTCCCTGTGGGAGAAGGAGCCGTAAGTTTGCCTTTTCAGAAAAAGGCTCTGGCGAGAGCGAGCACCGTGACCTGCTGAGTCTCTGGGAAAGCAGAGATCCCCAAAGCTGTTGTGCCTGTGGATAGGCTGCAGAGGGATAGTGAAAAACTGCATTAGTTTTCAGGGCTGGCATCTTCCCTGTGGGAGAAGGAGCCGTAAGTTTTCTTTTTCAGAAAAAATCTTCTGCCGAGAGCGAGCACCGTGACATGCTGAGTCTCTGGGAAAGCAGAGATCCCCAAAGCTGTTGTGCCTGTGGATAGGCTGCAGAGGGATAGTGAAAAACTGCATTAGTTTTCAGGGCTGGCACCTTCCCTGTGGGAGAAGGAGCCGTAAGTTTGCCTTTTCAGAAAAAAGCTTCTGCCGAGAGCGAGCACCGTGACATGCTGAGTCTCTGGGAAAGCAGAGATCCCCAAAGCTGTTGTGCCTGTGGATAGGCTGCAGAGGGATAGTGAAAAACTGCATTAGTTTTCAGGGCTGGCACCTTCCCTGTGGGAGAAGGAGCCGAAAGTTTTCTTTTTCAGAAAAAGGCTCTGGCAAGAGTGAGCACCGTGACATGCTGAGTCTCTGGGAAAGCAGAGATCCCCAAAGCTGTTGTGCCTGTGGATAGGCTGCAGAGGGATAGTGAAAAACTGCATTAGTTTTCAGGGCTGGCACCTTCCCTGTGGGAGAAGGAGCCGTAAGTTTGCCTTTTCAGAAAAAAGCTCTGGCGAGAGTGAGCACCGTGACATGCTGAGTCTCTGGGAAAGCAGAGATCCCCAGTGCTGTTTTGCCTGTGGATAGGCTGCAGAGGGATAGTGAAAAACTGCATTAGTTTTCAGGGCTGGCACCTTCCCTGTGGGAGAAGGAGCCGTAAGTTTGCCTTTTCAGAAAAAAGCTCTGGCGAGAACGAGCACCGTGACATGCTGAGTCTCTGGGAATGCAGCGATCCCCAGTGCTGTTTTGCCTGTGGATAGGCTGCAGGAGGATAGTGAAGAGCTGCATTAGCTTTCAGGCCTGGCACCTTCCTTGTGGGAGAAGGAGCCGAAAGTTTTCTTTTTCAGAAAAAAGCTTCTGCCGAGAGCGAGCACCGTGACATGCTGAGTCTCTGGGAAAGCAGAGATCCCCAGTGCTGTTTTGCCTGTGGATAGGCTGCAGGAGGATAGTGAAGAGCTGCATTAGCTTTCAGGCCTGGCACCTTCCTTGTGGGAGAAGGAGCCGAAAGTTTTCTTTTTCAGAAAAAATCTTCTGCCGAGAGCGAGCACCGTGACATGCTGAGTGTCTGGGAAAGCAGAGATCCCCAAAGCTGTTGTGCCTGTGGATAGGCTGCAGAGGGATAGTGAATACCAGCAAGATCTTTCAGGGCTGGCACCTTCCGTGTGGGAGAAGGAGCCAGACGTTTGCCTTCTCAGAAAAAGCTTCTGCCGAGAACGAGCACCGTGACATGCTGAGTCTCTGGGAAAGCAGAGATCCCCAGTGCTGTTGCGGCTAAAGATAGGCTGCAGAGGGATAGTGAATACCAGCAAGATCTTTCAGGGCTGGCACCTTCCTTGTGGGAGAAGGAGCCGTAAGTTTGCCTTTTCAGAAAAAGGTTCTGGCGAGAGTGAGCACCGTGACATGCTGAGTCTCTGGGAAAGCAGAGATCCCCAGTGCTGTTTTGCCTGTGGATAGGCTGCAGGAGGATAGTGAAGAGCTGCATTAGCTTTCAGGCCTGGCACCTTCCTTGTGGGAGAAGGAGCCGAAAGTTTTCTTTTTCAGAAAAAAGCTTCTGCCGAGAGCGAGCACCGTGACATGCTGAGTCTCTGGGAAAGCAGAGATCCCCAAAGCTGTTGTGCCTGTGGATAGGCTGCAGAGGGATAGTGAAAAACTGCATTAGTTTTCAGGGCTGGCACCTTCCCTGTGGGAGAAGGAGCCGAAAGTTTTCTTTTTCAGAAAAAAGCTTCTGCCGAGAGCGAGCACCGTGACATGCTGAGTCTCTGGGAAAGCAGAGATCCCCAAAGCTGTTGTGCCTGTGGATAGGCTGCAGAGGGATAGTGAAAAACTGCATTAGTTTTCAGGGCTGGCACCTTCCCTGTGGGAGAAGGAGCCGTAAGTTTTCTTTTTCAGAAAAAAGCTTCTGCCGAGAGCGAGCACCGTGACATGCTGAGTCTCTGGGAAAGCAGAGATCCCCAAAGCTGTTGTGCCTGTGGATAGGCTGCAGAGGGATAGTGAAAAACTGCATTAGTTTTCAGGCCTGGCACCTTCCTTGTGGGAGAAGGAGCCGAAAGTTTTCTTTTTCAGAAAAAAGCTTCTGCCGAGAGCGAGCACCGTGACATGCTGAGTCTCTGGGAAAGCAGAGATCCCCAAAGCTGTTGTGCCTGTGGATAGGCTGCAGAGGGATAGTGAAAAACTGCATTAGTTTTCAGGGCTGGCACCTTCCCTGTGGGAGAAGGAGCCGTAAGTTTGCCTTTTCAGAAAAAGGCTCTGGCGAGAGTGAGCACCGTGACATGCTGAGTCTCTGGGAAAGCAGAGATCCCCAAAGCTGTTGTGCCTGTGGATAGGCTGCAGAGGGATAGTGAAAAACTGCATTAGTTTTCAGGGCTGACACCTTCCCTGTGGGAGAAGGAGCCGTAAGTTTGCCTTTTCAGAAAAAAGCTCTGGCGAGAGTGAGCACCGTGACATGCTGAGTCTCTGGGAAAGCAGAGATCCCCAGTGCTGTTTTGCCTGTGGATAGGCTGCAGGAGGATAGTGAAGAGCTGGATTAGCTTTCAGGCCTGGCACCTTCCTTGTGGGAGAAGGAGCCGAAAGTTTTCTTTTTCAGAAAAAAGCTTCTGCCGAGAGCGAGCACCGTGACATGCTGAGTCTTTGGGAAAGCAGAGATCCCCAAAGCTGTTGTGCCTGTGGATAGGCTGCAGAGGGATAGTGAAGACCAGCAAGATCTTTCAGGGCTGGCACCTTCCTTGTGGGAGAAGGAGCCGTAAGTTTGCCTTTTCAGAAAAAAGCTTCTGCCGAGAGCGAGCACCGTGACATGCTGAGTCTCTGGGAAAGCAGAGATCCCCAAAGCTCTTGTGCCTGTGGATAGGCTGCAGAGGGATAGTGAATACCAGCAAGATCTTTCAGGGCTAGCACCTTCCTTGTGGGAGAAGGAGCCAGACGTTTGCCTTCTCAGAAAAAGCTTCTGCCGAGAACGAGCACCGTGACATGCTGAGTCTCTGGGAAAGCAGAGATCCCCAGTGCTGTTGTGCCTGTGGATAGGCTGCAGGAGGATAGTGAAGAGCTGCATTAGCTTTCAGGCCTGGCACCTTCCTTGTGGGAGAAGGAGCCGAAAGTTTTCTTTTTCAGAAAAAAGCTTCTGCCGAGAGCGAGCACCGTGACATGCTGAGTCTCTGGGAAAGCAGAGATCCCCAAGGCTGTTGTGCCTGTGGATAGGCTGCAGAGGGATAGTGAAAAACTGCATTAGTTTTCAGGGCTGGCACCTTCCCTGTGGGAGAAGGAGCCGTAAGTTTGCCTTTTCAGAAAAAAGCTTCTGCCGAGAGCGAGCACCGTGACATGCTGAGTCTCTGGGAAAGCAGAGATCCCCAAAGCTGTTGTGCCTGTGGATAGGCTGCAGAGGGATAGTGCATACCAGCAAGATCTTTCAGGGCTAGCACCTTCCTTGTGGGAGAAGGAGCCAGACGTTTGCCTTCTCAGAAAAAGCTTCTGCCGAGAACGAGCACCGTGACATGCTGAGTCTCTGGGAAAGCAGAGATCCCCAGTGCTGTTGCGGCTAAAGATAGGCTGCAGAGGGATAGTGAATACCAGCAAGATCTTTCAGGGCTGGCACCTTCCCTGTGGGAGAAGGAGCCGAAAGTTTTCTTTTTCAGAAAAAGGCTCTGGCGAGAGTGAGCACCGTGACATGCTGAGTCTCTGGGAAAGCAGAGATCCCCAAAGCTGTTGTGCCTGTGGATAGGCTGCAGAGGGATAGTGAAAAACTGCATTAGTTTTCAGGGCTGGCACCTTCCCTGTGGGAGAAGGAGCCGAAAGTTTTCTTTTTCAGAAAAAAGCTTCTGCCGAGAGCGAGCACCGTGACATGCTGAGTCTCTGGGAAAGCAGAGATCCCCAAAGCTGTTGTGCCTGTGGATAGGCTGCAGAGGGATAGTGAAGACCAGCAAGATCTTTCAGGGCTAGCACCTTCCTTGTGGGAGAAGGAGCCAGGCGTTTGCCTTCTCAGAAAAAGCTTCTGCCGAGAACTTTTCCTTTTGGGTTTAAGGACAAATTATATTGAACTTTGTTTAATCCAAAGGTTGTTTTCTGTCTTCTCTGCTATTCAAAATACATTGTTGTGGAGTTTGCAGGAGAAAATTCTAGAGAAGGCTGAAGCAAAAGGAGAAACATGGAGAAGCAGATTGTAGCATATCAGCTTTTCTTTAGTATCCTTGAGATGTGGCCATATTTAGCTACTTCCCTATGTTTCTTAACAATCTTTCTATGGCAAAGCCTGCCTTGACAAAATTAGCAATGCTTCGTAGGTCAGATTTCTACATCATTTTTCCACACAGTTTCCCCCTCACCATCTCTGCATGCCTTTTCCTGGGGATGCTGCATGTCCTTGAATACACTGGTCAGGGGTCAAGATGTCTAGATCTCACTGACTCCATCCAGATTAACTGAGGTGTCTCTGCAACATGCACTTTTGTGTCCAGAGAATCAAGAAATGTGTTTTGGATTCATAGAGTGACCCTTCACTTAACATTTATTAGGCAGAGATGATTATCTTGCGTTCCTTGTTTCATGTTACCTCTCCAGCTGACAGCTCTTCTACATAAAAAACACTTACTAGTTTTTGGGTTTGTTCCCTCCAACTTTTTTAAATAGAATCTCTGGTCATTCAGTGCCATTCTATGCAATTTAAGTAGTTCGCTGCACAATGTGTGATTAAGTGTAGTTTGTGCCCAGAGGGCCATTGAGAAAAGCTGTAAAGTCCCTGAACTTTGCATTTGGTTAAGCTGTTACAGTAGCTAACATTTTTTGAGAATTTACAGCACTTTAGGGGTGAGACCTGTGCTGTACTCTTGGAAGATTAGGCTGTGAAGAAAGATTCTTAACACATTGCCTATAGTACCTTACAGACCAGATCATGACTTTAGTACAACATTACAAACCAGATCATGACTTTTCAGTTCCAAACTTCTTTCTTAAGTCCCCTGTTTTGAGTTACTCACTGCTTACATAAATTGTAGCTTGTTTTATCTGCACATTCTTACAAGACATTTACCTACATTTATATACACATACATGCAGAGATATATAAAGCTGTATCTGATTTTAAGGACAGTCCTTTGACTTTTTGTCTTTGTTCCCTTTTCAAAACTTTTTTTTTTATTTTTCACTTTTTTAATTCCTCTGTGAAGAGATGGATATTTGGACCTTCTAGCTGCTTTTTCTTCTTCACTTAAGAACACTACTTCTCACAAGGTAAACTGAGTTAACTCACTTTACTAACACTTCAGTAATAATGGCAGAGCCATTAAGTTTCAGAAGTTCAGGCTTTCCAAATTATTAGTAATCCTTCCTCTGATGAGGCCAGAAAATAATTCGATTTTGGCAGTAAACCTAAATGACCTCTCCGAAATACTTATTTATCTACTGAACTCCTGTCACTAAAATCAGGATATAAATATTCTGTCCAGACCTGACAGAGCACTTTTTCATCAAAAAACCTAGACTGTGTCTTTTCAGTTATAAAGCAAATGTAATACCCTCTTCTTCTCAAGTGAGATAAATAAAAGATGGATATAAGATACTTATTAGTATTTTGCATTTATTTGTTTCAAACTAATTATCTTGATTTCCATGGGAAATGTCATCTGCTGTAATACAGTCCTGGTATTTCTATTTCTCTTGCTTTAAGCCTGATAGCTGCCTGTCTAATTCAGCCTTTTCAAATACATTAGGGAATTCCAGAGAACAAAGAATATTTATATCTTTCAAGAACTCCCCTATAACAAAGTACAGGCAAGATTGTACATACATTTGATTACCACTTGCAACAATAGAAACAGAGAAAGCAGTCACAAAAATTGATATTACCAGCATATATACTACACATTATATAACATATGGAAGAAGATTAAAAAAAAAAAAAAAAGCTGTTAAACATTAGAAAAGCATTTCAAACTATTAAAAGGGAGAAAAAAACAACCAACCACAACACAAAAAACCACAAACCCACATAAAAAACCCACTTTCTTCACAGTTTCCTTTTTATGTCCACAAGTCATAAAGTCAGAAAGACTCATAGCTTTCATATTAAGAGAGTATTGCTCATGGAGTGCCTTCAGCATGCAAAAGCACTGATAGGATTCAAAGACACAAAGCCACAGGAGCTTTAAAATGTGCATAAAAGCAAATTTAGACTGGAAATGAAAAGAGATTCTGGAAGACTTGAACAGAATAATGGTCACTAAAACCTTACTGATTGTACAAAATATTAGAGAAGCTGAAAGGACCTATTGACTTTGATATGAATAATCGCCACAGATAACTGCTACCCATAAAGATAATTTTATGGGTAGGTAGTATCCTAGGTTTATTTTTAAAACAAGTCAGAACTCCTGGGAAGGATGTGTACTCTGTATTGCAAGCCATGATTATACAGCTATACTGCTTCCATATTTAGACTGCTTATTGCACCCAAGTCAAGCTATCCAGGTGGCTGGCTGTGCAGTTTCTTGAGTTTTTAATCTTGGGTCTCAGTATGGGATGCTAGTGTTTTCAAGTAAATTACAACTGTCTCCTTCCATCTTTGTTTACCACAGATTATGTTTGAGGAGAGGACTAACATCATTTGTTTGTTTCCATGTCAGCCAGATCTTCATATAGTCTATCAGCTTTTTCTGTTCCAAACTCAGTGGAAATTACCTGAATGAAATAAAACTATGGAAAAAATATATAAAGCAGCACAATCCTAAAACATCCTACAATCTATTTGTTCACATTTTCAGAACTGGATATTTAGCAGCAGGGTTATAAATATCTTTTTTTTAATGTGCCAAAAATTCATGCTTAAAATACATGTTTAATTTTCCCAGTGTGTTTAGACCCTTATCTCCATTTTCAGTTTAGGTTTTCAGCTCATTAAAAGCTCCATGTGTCTACATCTTTCAATATGGGGCCAAAATAAGCACTCGACTTTAATTACTATTAAGCTGTGTTTCATGCCTCATTTTCCGCCAAATCACTCTCACAATGCAGCTGAAATATTTCAGCTGGTGTACTGCTCAACCTATACCTATACATCCTTTCTTACTCAATTTTAACTTGCACACCAAATTAATTCTTTCTACCTAATTACCTCTATAATGAGGTATCTTCTCAGACCAGGTAGAAAGGAATTCCTAAAAAGTCTTGAGTTTCCATTTACAGAAGTCTGTCAAAGCAAAATAAAACCTTTGCCTATGCAGAGAAGAGGAGAATGTAGAAACACTTTTGTGAAAGGTGATTGTCTCTGAAACCTTTTGTGATTGATACATAGTGAAGTGATCTGATCTAGTTAAGTGACAATGGTATAGCTTGAATTCCTTTTCAGCACAATTGTTTTGCTGAAATTCTTCATTTTAAAAAAAAAAATATTCTTTCAGGCTGGAGTTTCTTTCTAGTGTGAAAAAAGTGGTGTCAGTCACTGATTACTTTCCTGTTTTTTCCCTTGGAGTTGAATGATCAAAATGTTTTCTGTAATATACCCTCCTATGGGACCTGTGAAGGGACAGAAAGGATAATTAGCTCTCCCTGTTATTGGTATCATCCATGTATATCTGCTAAATAACTTACTCTTGAACTACCACAGGACCTTCTTGCCTGTCCAAGAAACTTTATTGAAGGGGAAATAAACTCATTTCAGCCATTTATTCTACAATTAAGATGTAAATTGTCCTTTTTCAGCATCTTGGTACTTCATAAGAAAAGGCAATGTCTTTTATTAAATCTGTTGACATTACTGAAAAATGAGTAAGCTTTGAGGGTCAGGAACCCAACTTTGTGCTCTTCCTACATGCCTGGAAGCATACCTGTGGGTTTTAACAAAAACACTAATAGGTGTAATAAAAGTTACTACCTTTTCCTATAAACTCTGCCTCATTTGTATTCTCAAGCTGTGGGTAGGCAGGCAGTATTGTCTAGTCAGCATGTTATTTCAGTTTGTGGTGTTCCCCGCACTTGCCCTGCTTCCTTTCTACTTTCAAGATTGTTTGTGCACCATGCTGCAAACCAAATCATGAAACAAGCAGACTTTAAAAAAACAAGTGGAAAACCTGTGGATTTTTATGTAGTTTTGTTACTGTTTTTGTGGGAAAAGGGGGTTGCTGATTGAGCTTACTGTGCAGCTCCACAAATAGGTGTCAAGGAAGAACTGGTGTGTGCTGGAATCAGTGAGAGCTGACAGGGAGCTGGGTCTGTCTTAATGTCTTAACAGTATTGCTGCTGGAGAAGATACACCATCAAACCCTTGCCATTGCTGTTACAAACACATTAATATTAACAGTCCAAAAGCATTAGCAGCTTCCTCTGAAAAATAGATCAGCTGCTTCTCTGACAAACAGACTTTCAAATAGAAGATAAACTTCTGCTTATCTCTTAATTTCCAGAATTTCAAAGAGGTCCTCGTAAGTCTTTAGATCTCTAGGGATACAGTGATTACAGTGTTTTATGTAGTTCAGCCTGTTTACAAGAGGAAACTAGCTTTTTGGCAGACTGAGACCACAGCTGGGCAAAACTCTAATTTAATTAATACAGAAATTTCATAACATATGCTAAAGAATAATTTCCATGCTATATGAAGGGCTTGTGTCCCATTGGCCTGTGAACACATGCAGCTTCACTTGCTTCTGTTTTCCATTGTTTCAGTTATATCAGGTATTTTAAAATAATTATTTTTATTATACGCTTGCCTTAAGAAAGTCACAAAATATAATTGGCTTACACGCAATATATTCTGGGATTCCAAACCATCTGGCTCCAAGCAATATGCAAAGGTAGACAGGTTTGTGTAGGATGTATTTGCATACCTACTGCAATAGAAATAAAGAGAGCTTATTTCCTTATTGGCTATTTCAGACAGCATAGGATGGAAATACTGCTAGTCTCTGTTGTTAATGACGTGGTCACGGAAAAATCTTTGGCTTTCATGACAATGTAGGCTAAAATCAGAAAGTTTCATTCTATGTTAACATAATTTTTAAAATCTTTAACAGTGGGAAAAGAATTTGTCAGGTCTGTTCAGAAAGCTTTATTGGCAGTGAAGAGTGTTCAGTAATCCAACAGCATCAGAACATGAATTTTAAAAAAGCAAAATAAAGTAAAAAGTGAGACACTATACAAAAGCATACAGTGCCTGCAAGCGTCTGTGGCAGAAAACACGGGAATAATAATGTTAAAGGAAGAAGAAAGGAAAGAGATTGTGAAAACCTAAAACATTAGGTCTATGAAAAACTCAAATTCAGAAGTGAAATGCCTAATCCTCCTTTACTATTTCTCCATCACTTGGAATGGAAATAAGAACTGAGATGGAATGGCATAGAAATCATAACTGGACAGAGTGGCCTGTTAAAATTGAAAACAAGAAAAAAGGAAAGGCAATGCTAATGTGTGTTTGTGTTATTAACATTATTAATTTCAATATTATAGCATGCATATGTTATTGACCCATGTTTTCAACTTACCTCATAAGAAAAGCTATTTAAAATGTTTGTCATGTTTATAAAAATACATTCTCTGCACAGACATAAGCAGGGAGGAAAAAACTGCAATCTTATATTTGGTTATGTTTTTCTTTTTTTAATGCTGGCCAGTGACAGATGATTCAGAGGTGCAGTAAGTTCTCTTAAGATATCTATCAAGTCCATTTATATGTTACTTTACAAAAAATGTCATGCTTAATTTCAGCAGCCCCTCTTTCAGTGCCATGAAGCACAACCAGACTATTCTGATTAGTTTAGCTTAGAGAACTATCCATGTTACTTCAAGTAATAAAACTGGTCTGTCATAATAGTGTCTGATGACTATGAATTCAACTGGTAGATTACAATCCAAATGAAACATTTTTAGTTACAAATTATTATCCATTTTGTTCTTTACATCTACTCTTCCTCTAGCTATGGGAAAAGCAAAAAATAAGAACTGATAATTTTTCAGTGTCACTTTCAGAATTATGGACATCTCAGCTGATTTACGTTGACTCTTTTCCTTTGTGAACTAATCAAACATTGTCCTTGCAAGCTAATATACTATATGTAATTCTAATCTTGCAGTATCCATTGCCTGGCTCTGGCTTTTACCAATCTGGACCATGTTTTTTTGGAAATAATATTTTAAATCTAGTGGGAACAAACTGCAGAGGCAGAATTAACTGAGAAGCAAACAGAAAGCAGAACCAGGAAAGGAAGATAGAAGCCTATGCTTTCTTTTTAAAGTATTCACTGTACATACTCACATATCTGTTTTGAAGTAAATGAGTGAAAGATAAATCAAAAGGGGTTGGCTGATTTGGTTTTCAAGCAACATACCTAAGCAGCTGAAGAAGCAAATGAGCTAGAGGGACAGAATATGAATATATATACCCTATTATCTCCAGAAAGCAAAAGTATTTACACTAATTTATTATACACAATCCTTTCAGGTTAAGTGTTTCAACTGCATTTGCCTTCTTTTTACACCTTTTCCTTTTGGGGAAAAAAAAAATATTACAGGAAACCATAAGCTGCTTCATCTATTCTGCAAGCAGAAAAAGACTGAAGTACGAGGGTGATTAACTGAAAATAATTTACCTTGCCTTAAAAAATCCAATTACATCGGGGCGGGGGGGGGGGGGGGCAGTTCTGAGGATGCAATCATGATGTTGTGGTTTAACCCAACAGGCAGCTAAACACCACATAGCTGTTTGCTCACACACACCCCCAGTGGGATAGGGGAGAGAATTGGAAAAAAGGTAAAACTCATCGGTTGAGATAAATACAGTTTAATAGGACAGAAAAGGAAGGGGGGGGGGGGAAATAATAATGATGATAAAAGAATATAGAAAACGAGTGATGCACCGATGCCCAGCCAGTACCCGAGTAGTGGGCCACCACATCCCCCCCACACACACTGCCCCAGTCAATTCCTCCCAGTTTTATTGTTCAGCATGACATCATATGGTATGGAATATCCCATTGGTCAGTTTGGGTCAGCTGTCTTGGCTGTGTCCCCTTCCAAGTTGTTGTGCACCCACAGCCTCCTCACTGGCAGGGCAGCATGAGAAGCTGAAAAATCCTTGCCTTAGTGTAAGCATGGCACAGCAACAACTAAAACATCAGTGTGTTATCAACATTATTCTCTTACTAAATCCAAAACATAGCACTATACCAACTACTAATAAGAAAATGAACTCTAGCCCAGCTGAAACCAGGACACAAGAGAAAGTAGAGCACTGCAAAGGTCAATGCTGGATAGCATAGTGCCCTTTATTCTCCTGACCAACTTAATAATAAGATGCTAGAAGGCATCAGGTTAAAAACAGCTTTATCTTACCTTGGACACACTTTGAGAAATTATATAAATTGAAAACATAACGGGATTTGTTTGGTCCTGGAAGAAGACCATGCTCATGTTTTGATAAATTTCCACAGCAGCATCCACAAAGTTTGTCACAGTCTGCTTTACTGGTTGAGCAAATTCTGCTGAGATCTTCAGGATAGTCTGTGTGCAAAGCAGAAGCAGAAGAATAAAACACACTCAGAATGCAATATGCAGGAGATTTACTTTTACTTTGATCCTCAAATACCTGCAGTCCCATTCTGTTATCATTTAAAGGAATCTCAGTTGAAAGATTTAATGTAACAGAAGACACACACGTTAACCACAAAAGTGTAGTAAATTAATTTAAGTGTTAATTAAAGAGTTATGTTAGTTCAGTTCAGGAATTTAACTGGAAGGTGCCTGCACTTAGTCTTCTAATTCATAGGCAGATATTTACATATGAAAGAGACTGGGTTGCAGGCAACAAATTAATGTCTGTGTCAAGAAGGAAAGGGCCTTGGGAAAGAGCACTTGTGTACTTTGCATTTCATCTTCTCCGAGCTTAAAAGCTGTCTATTGTCCAGATAATCTAGGCAAAGCACATAGATGCAAAAGCAGCCCAAGGACTAGGCAAATATGTGATGAGGTCCGCACTGACCCAGTGGAGAGATAGAGGTCAATTTCTTAGCCTTCTTCCTTATGTCCAGAATTCTCTCATACTCTTGTTCCTTAGCACAGAATCTCCTTGGCTGAAAGATGCAAAAAGTTAGGACAGAAAAGAAGAAATGTGGAAAGAAGGGTTGAAACAAAAATAAATGTGAGGGATGAAGGGAAACAGAGACACTTCACTATCCCTCTGCAGCCTATCTTTAGCCGCAACAGCACTGGGGATCTCTGCTTTCCCAGAGACTCAGCAGCTCACGGAGCTCGTTCTCGGCAGAGCCTTTTTCTGAAAAGGCAAACTTACGGCTCCTTCTCCCACAATGGAAGCTGCCAGCCCTGAAAGATCTTGCTGGTCTTCACCGCCCCCCTGCAGCCTATCCACAGGCACAGCAGCACTGGGGATCTCTGCTTTCCCAGAGACTCAGCATGTCACGGTGCTCGTTCTCGGCAGAAACTTTTTCTGAAAAGGCAATCTTACGGCTCCTTCTCCCACAAGGAAGGTGCCAGCCCTGAAGGATCTTGCTGGTCTTCACCGTCCCCCTCCAGCCTATCCACAGGCACAACAGCACTGGGGATCTCTGCTTTCCCAGACACTCAGCATGTCACGGTGCTCGTTCTCGGCAGAAACATTTTTTTGAAAGGCAAAAGTCTGGCTCCTTCTCCCACAAGGAAGGTGCCAGCCCTGAAGGATCTTGCTGGTCTTCACCGTCCCCCTCCAGGCTATCCACAGGTACAACAGCACTGGGGATCTCTGCTTTCCCAGAGACTCAGCATGTCACGGTGCTCGTTCTCAGCAGAAACATTTTTTTGAAAGGCAAAAGTCTGGCTCCTTCTCCCACAAGGAAGGAGCCAGCCCTGAAAGATCTTGCTGGTCTTCACCGTCCCCCTCCAGCCTATCCACAGGCACAACAGCACTGGGGATCTCTGCTTTCCCAGAGACTCAGCATGTCACGGTGCTCGTTCTCGGCAGAAACTTTTTCTGAAAAGGCAAACGTCTGGCTCCTTCTCCCACAAGGAAGGTGCCAGCCCTGAAAAATCTTGCTGGTCTTCACCGTCCCCCTGCAGCCAATCCACAGGCACAACAGCACTGGGGATCTCTGCTTTCCCAGAGACTCAGCATGTCACGGTGCTCGCTCTCGGCAGAGCCTTTTTCTGAAAAGGCAAACTTACGGCTCCTTCTCCCACAATGGAAGCTGCCAGCCCTGAAAGCTCTTGCAGGTCTGCACTATCCCCCTGCAGCCTATCTTTAGCCGCAACAGCACTGGGGATCTCTGCTTTCCCAGGACTCAGCATGTCACGGTGCTCGTTCTCGGCAGAAACTTTTTCTGAAAAGGCAATCTTACGGCTCCTTCTCCCACAAGGAAGGTGCCAGCCCTGAAGGATCTTGTTGGTCTTCACCGTCCCCCTCCAGCCTATCCACAGGCACAACAGTGCTGGGGATCTCTGCTTTCCCAGAGACTCAGCATGTCACGGTGCTCGTTCTCGGCATAAACATGTTTTTGAAAGGCAAAAGTCTGGCTCCTTCTCCCACAAGGAAGGTGCCAGCCCTGAAAGATCTTGCTGGTCTTCACCGTCCCCGTCCAGCCTATCCACAGGCACAACAGCACTGGGGATCTCTGCTTTCCCAGAGACTCAGCATGTCACGGTACTCGTTCTCGGCAGAAACTTTTTCTGAAAAGGCAAACGTCCGGCTCCTTCTCCCACACGGAAGGTGCCAGCCCTAAAAGATCTTGCTGGTCTTCACCGTGCCCCTGCAGCCTATCTTTAGCCGCAACAGCACTGGAGATCTCTGCTTTCCCAGAGACTCAGCATGTCACGGTGCTCGTTCTCGGCAGAAACTTTTTCTGAAAAGGCAATCTTACGGCTCCTTCTCCCACAAGGAATGTGCCAGCCCTGAAAGATCTTGCTGGTCTTCACCGTCCCCCTCCAGCCTATCCACAGGCACAACAGCACTGGGGATCTCTGCTTTCCCAGAGACTCAGCATGTCACGGTGCTCGTTCTCGGCAGAAACTTTTTCTGAAAAGGCAAACGTCTGGCTCCTTCTCCCACACGGAAGGTGCCAGCCCTGAAAGCTCTTGCTGGTCTTCACCGTCTCCCTGCAGCCTATCTTTAGCCGCAACAGCACTGGGGATCTCTGCTTTCCCACAGACTCAGCATGTCACGGTGCTCGCTCTCGGCAGAGCCTTTTTCTGAAAAGGCAAACTTACGGCTCCTTCTCCAACACGGAAGGTGCCAGCCCTGAAATATCTTGCTGGTCTTCACCGCCCCCCTGCAGCCTATCTTTAGCCGCAACAGCGCTGGGGATCTCTGCTTTCCCAGAGACTCAGCATGTCACGGTGCTTGTTCTCGGCAGAAACTTTTTCTGAAAAGGCAAACGTCTGGCTCCTTCTCCAGTGGGATGGGGGACAGAACGGGGGAAAAAAAAAAGTAAAACTTGTGAGGTAAGAACAGAAAAGATGATACTAATAATGATGTTGATAACACTAATAAAATGGCAATAGTAATAATAAAGACTGGAACATACCAGTGATGCACAGTGCAATTGCTTAGTTGGTCCCCAAGCAGTGATTCCCCCACTGCACTCCCCCCAGTTTATAGACTTCTACTCAGATTTTCAGTGAACTGAAAAGCTTTCATCCTTTTTTTGAGATATATTTATCTGATTCTGTATATTTGTCATCATCTTTCAATGTGTCAGAAAAAATATCTCTTTAAGACTCTACAAAGATATCTCTGATCCTAGCTACAGTGCCATGCCCTCCCTAGCTCAGGGTAATTTCAGCTACAGTATTGACAGATTTCTACTGAACATTAAAAAGACCAAAGACATAATATTTTGTATTTCCAAATCTCCTGTTTTCTAGAATCTAGGTGAGATGATTGATGTTTTTTGATATATACATAGAAGTGGAAGTGCTTTTATATCACAATCAGTTCCTTTCAGTTGTTAAAGTACAAACCAGTACTAGTAGTACTAGAAAATATTTATGTCAAGCAGTAAAAAAGCATGTAGATATTGAATTTTCAACATCATACATAAGAAATTGCATACCTGAGTTGACTATGGTCATTGCTGCAGCTGCATATGTATACTGTATATCCTTTCTTTGCCTTATTACCTATGTGGATGAACAGCTAATTTTGCCCATCTACTTACACAAGTGCCCAATTTCCTATGTAAACAGAATTAATGCATGTGCAAAACAAACACTTGTTATCACTTTTTTCACTTGCAGCCTCAAATTGTGGTCCTTAGCATGATTCAACGTTCTTGAACTATTTTTGTCTTAATTTCAGATAATGACTTAGTAGAAAAAGGGTTTCAAATTCCATACAGAAATACTAGTTTCTTAGTAAGAGATAAATAAAACTTAGCAGGCATACAAACCATCTAAAACTACTGTTACATCATCACTTTTTAATTACATATGTGGACACGAACAGACTCTATCAAAGACATCAAAAAGCATTTTCATTTAGCTTGCCAAATTAAAAGCAGAAACATTTTCAAGGGAATGAGAAAAATGAAGACAGGTATTATTATGTGCTCCGACTTTTATCTCAGAAGGCAAATATCTGTGACACAGTAAACAAGAAGTAACAGTTAATAAAGAAGTGAATATGAGAAGGCTATAATTCTACCTGCTAAATTTGATAGAATTAATTTGCTTTCAAGACCAGTGCTAGAAGCAGAATGAAAACCAAGCCAAGAAACCTTTACATGGTATAGTGAAGGAATATGCAGATGCTTTGCAGAGTTTGTCTTAAAGGGCTGATACATCTGCTTCTTACAATTTAATTCTGTGTTACCTTGTGGTTTTGCTTTTCCACACTTTTTTTTTTTTTTCTGGCATTAGTAGATTTTTAATTTTTTAGGGTCTGATAATTAACAAAAAAACCCAGATTAACAGAGTTGATATTCTCATGGATGTAGCATCTCTTTGAAATACTTGGATAATGCCTGGGAACAAAAGCTATCCTTTTTCTCTGGACTAGTTTAGGATTTGGAACTACAAAACTCCAAAGTAACACAGTTGGCTAGTCATATTTCAAAAGGGAAAGGGACAGAATAGAAGAAAAAAAAAAAAAAAAGCAAAATTTTAAGATTTTAACCAAGGAGACAATTCATTGTGCATAAAAAATATCATTGGAAGAATCAAATATTCATGCATATACCCTAATAGAGTAAAAATATTGTCAAAAGTATTGTAATGTTGATGTCAAAAAAAATTGGTCATCTGTAAACAAGCATTGACTATCTGATGATGAATGAACAAATCTTTTGCAACTCATATTGGGCTACAGTTTGCAAATCAAAAAGGATTTTATTTAGGAGAGATGCTCGAAAGCACTTGTTTTCATTTCAACAAATATATGAGTCTTAATCTTCAGCTTTGCAAAAGAGTTCAGAACTATATGCCCAGTTTTGGTTCGTAATTCTTAGTGTATAGGGAAAGTAACTAATATAAAATATGTAAGACAGGGCAGAAATAGAAGTTTAAGTGTCATACTCGGGTATCTATCTTTTAAAGTATTTGCTTAATGAAAAAAAGCAATTTCAGTGTAATGGAAATACAGACAAATTACAGGGCTTTTGATAAATACAAGATCATATAAAAAGGTATAAAATGCAACAAAGTAGATTTGGAGAAAGCACTTTCATATTTAAACAGAAATCTGGGAGACATATTTGAATAGAAGATCTGTCTCATCAGACAAATGTGCATTGCCCTAAATCTTTGCAGCTATTTTTATATGTTACAGTAAATTCCTTTATATCACATCTCACTCTCCTCTTATTATCACAAGTTGCTGAATTTGTTTCCTGTGTTTGATACAATGCAAAGTAAAATCTATGAATCACAACTGGTCAGGATCGTAAAAAGATAATTTTTTTTCCCCCACAACTAAAAATTAATTAATTAAAATTATAGTTAATTAAAAATAGAAGTAATCTAGAATCTACAAAAATTGAAGGGAGTATGCACAACAATGATACTTCACTTTTGTGCCCTAATAACTATGAGATCAACATAGTGATTCATGGGAGATTCAGGACTCTATGAATTATAGAAAACTTTTCATAACTAGGTAGAATGCTGCTGCAGAGAGGATTTAGTACTATATTTGGTACTTCATAAGTTAACAAATATTTGTTAACTTAACAATTTGTAAAGATTTACTATTTCCTTCATTGTTAAAAAAGATCTTGAAAACCGTTATCTCAGTATACAAGTGTATAAAATTATGTCAAAGGAAAAACAGCAGTAGCTAAAAAATGTAGTCTGCTGTGAATTTCATACCTGACAAAGGAGAAAAAATCTTTTTATACACTCATCAAGGCAACTTAGTGAATACAAAAGAAAGTGCAAAACATTGTATTAGGAAAAATGCCACATTCTGCAAACTAATGATGAATTGACTAGTAACACCTGGAGGGATAATTTTGAAAGTATGCTAAATAATAAGAGGTGATAGAGAAATTAGGAACAAGAATATGCTGAAAAGAGGTATGCAGAAAGTAGAGTTTGCAGGAACGCTTATGAACACAAAAAGGCAGAACAACCTTTGGCCATGTAAGATGTTAGGAGATGCACAGAAGATTAGGGAAAGAAAGCTTGTCAGATATCTTATGAATTCTGCAACATTTTTCAGATGGGAAAAATGGGGAATGAATGGGGTGAAGGTTTTGCAATGTCTGTTTTTCAACATATAGCAAATATCAATGAGGGAAGCAGCCATCTCAGACTCTCCAGAAATTATAAAAAATGTTCTCAGTGGAATTGCTGAAATCTTAAATGGCTAAAGAATTTAATCCCGGGCAATCAGCACCTTATATGTACTATGCATTCCTATTGACAAGACTCACAGACAGGCTGCAGTGGGTTAATGCTTTGAGAGAATTTGTTAGAGACATACAGGTGTGAAATTAGAAAGCTAGAGAAATGTAATGGAAGAATAAGTCTGCCTTAGCTATATTTTAAAAAAAATAAAAGCACTGTTCCAATCAAAAGAGTAGAAAATATAGACTAAATGGTGATAACATATTCGAAGTCAACACTGAGTGCTTTTAGTGTTTTCATGATGGTAGTAAGAGAGAGAACAGTTACCTTGGATTACAAGATTCACTTACCATTAGTATCATAGGTGGAAGCTATAACTGAATTTAGCATCAGTGTTGGCAGGTACAAAGACTGTGATAATTGAGGGGATTAGTACACCACCAATTCTGCAGCAGAATGTAGGAGATGTGTCTGTAAGAATGAAAAACTGTAATGACCTTGTACAAGTGACTGCGGTACTATGAGTGCCTTCTTCAGTGACTTGTGGTACCAGAAATAAATTGTGCAAATCTGTTCATTGACTTCCTCAATACAAGGAACAGATGCCTGGGCAGCCATGGGGGAAAAAATTTCAGGCATACAAATAAGCAGACAGCATTTCATTGTAAATACAGTGAAGGTATGAACTCAAGCAATTGTTGGTTGCTTCTGTTGCAGAGGTTGTACTGCTGCTATCTGCTCTGAAAAGACATGCAGATTATGCTACATGGTGGCTCTTTCAGTGAAAGCAAGAAGAAGATAATCAGCTGGGTGATGGCTAACACACTCAGTGGACAAGATAATAGCGGAGTTCAAAGAGAACAGCAGTATGGACTGTAACTGAAAACTGTGAGCTAGGAAAGCTGCTTACTGTTAGAAAGAGAAGACTCTGCATTTTGTGTTAGAAGATAAAAAATGGGAAATTTGTTTTTCATCTTGGAAAAGTGATGGACAGGGTATAATCTGAAGAAATGCTATCTGTTAATGTGAGAAATTTAACTTTTTAAAATATTTTTGGATAGGAGACTTCAAGAAGAGTACCTATGAGTTCACAGGTAGCATGAAAGAGTCTTGAGCTGTGTATGAGGACTACATGTCTACATTGAATGGAGTCTTAAGGTTAGAAAGCTCTTCGCTTTAAAAAGGTTTAAAACCAAAAACTTTGAGTGATATTAAGAATATTTCAAAGATACACAATCTTTGCTCATTAATCTATGACTCTGAGATCAGTAGTGATTGCAGGCCCTAGACTTCACTTATTACACCTTTGTCTCACTAGGTGCTTCAGTTTCATAGAGTAAGTACAATCCAGTGCACCTAATTTTAGACTTCAGAAAGTAAGTTGCCTTCTGTTAACCTGCTATCTTGAATCCTCCCCAGTCAATGAAGTAAGAAGGGTACCTCGCTAAGGTCGTTATCTGATAATAAACCAGGAAGAATATCTAAAACAGATGGAATAAAAGTGTAAAAGAAATGGAATAACATTGTGCCTAGAGAATAGTTGTCTTTCCTCCTTCTGCTTTCTTCCTCTCCCTCCTCTTACCATGAATCCTAGAAGCACAGCTCAGAGACTACACCTCAAACTTGATGCCACAATTGAGTGAAGTAATCCTGCCTGTTAGTAACTAACACTCACATATATGTATATATGTATGTATGTATGTATGTTTTGGAAATGAGGGAATTTTTATCTGTCACCTAAACTAAGGCTCAATAAAGAATATGCACTTGGAGTAAAGCATAAGCATTTTTATAACTTTCATGAGTTTTATTAATTTCAAAGAGAATGAATGCTTTCATGAGGTATAGAACAAAGTAGTTTCATCTACATTTCAGGGTAAATTCAAAAGATCCATATAATCCCATCTTTTGAGAAACACTTTTAAATTTTTTTCTACAAATATTCTAGTTTGCAGCTGTGGAATTTTTAGTGCAATTTAATAATATACTATTTTAGGGCATTTTAAGTATGTGTAATCCAAAATACTATTTTCTTAAAAGTTGTATTAACCTAACCTGCTTAAAATACTTCAAAGAAACCTGATACATGTGATCTGTCTCTGGCAGACTTGCAATTACAAAGTACATGATAGATCCTTGAGTTGCAACAGCCCAGTACTGCTCATGAGCAGCACTTGTTTTCTGTTACACTGCTTCTGCCTCTTGCAGCCTTGCCCTAATAGCACCTGATGTAACCTAAAAGGTCAGGTATTGGAATAGGCTGCCCAGGAAAGTGGTGGTGTCACCATCCCTGGAGGTGTTCAAAAAACATGTAGACGAGGCACTTCAGGACACGGTTTAGTGGGCATAGTGGTGTTGGGTTGACAGTTGGACTCAATGATCTTAAAGGTCTTTTCCAACCAAAACGAGTATATGATTCTATGAAAAGAAGTACATTTTTCACAGCATTTTTGCAGCATTTCTGCAACTAGGAACTGAACACTAGGAACAATGGAGAAAACTTTCTTCTCTCAATGCTCCAATAGCTACAGGACAGCTCATCTGGGTGTAACTCCCTAGTGGTCTGTAAAAGTTCTCTCATGCTGAAGTAGACCTCACTCCACTTCAGCTGCTGTCTAGCTCTTCTGTTTGCCACAGGTGGAAGCTTAAGACCAAGGGATATTCCTGTCTTGGATACTGTGCACTTTTATTACATAATAATAATAGAAACTTAAAAACAAGAGGTCTTTCTAGCATTTTGTGCCTTCAGAGCCACACAAGTTAATCCCAAGAAAAGGGACTAGTTAGCATTTATTCTACAGGCACTATCCCAGCAGATCATGAAAACTGAGTCTGACTCTGATCAAAAATTCCAACTGGAAGACAGGAAAGTATATAATATGTTCAGAATGTTTTAAAAATAATCAGTTGATGACTGCTAGTCAAGCAAAGCAACTTCTCAGCTCCGTTTTCTGAGCAGTGTGGAGATCTCAAAGTTCTTTTTAACTGCAGAGGGGCAGCACAAATTCTCAAAATGTCAATATGCCAGATTCTACCAGTTGAGAAATGCCTTCTATGGAGAAATCTACGCAAAATTATCTACAAATATGAATGATTTTCTGGGAAAGGGAAAGGTACTTAAGTCTTTAGGGCTCCCTTATTTATGTGGAGGCTACACACAAGCTGGCTACCTTTCTTGGTTGGAATGACTTTGTAGTGCAGACCGTTGGTCTATTAGGAGGTCAGCATAAGAGTTCTATAGCAAACAGCCATCTGTATATCATAAATACCACAAAAATGTCATGATTGCTCTTATTTTGTCAGAAGTCCCATGTGACCAATAAAATAAAGCTAGCAATGAACAAGCATGGCAAGAATAAAACTTACTGAGCCTAATAAAGCCACAAAATAAACATTACCATTAATACAAATAAACAAATAATATGAAACCGCAATTCAGATATACTCAAACTGCCTATACAGAAAGTTTGTGGTTTTGAACAGGCTTTACAAAATTAACAGCTTTTCTCTGTTCTGGGGAAGAGCCGTCTTACTGCATATCATAAGCTACTGTAGCCACAGACAAATAGTGGTTTTAATGACAACCATATCAGCATAATATTTAAAGCCTGAAATGTGACAATTTGAAAACATGAATAAAATACACTGTAAGAAAGCACTGTGTGCAATTCATGTCAATTTTCAAAGAGAGTTTTATTCTAACTAGTGGTATTAATGGGTCACATTTCCGAAAGCTGGATGATATTTCCTGTAGAAACAATTGTTTCCAGGAGAAACATGAAACCAAGAATCAGCACATCAATCATTTATTCTGATTTCTGACCAGGAACTGCAAGCATGTCTCCCGCATTTGATTCCTGCAGTGGGTTGATGAGTTCTTCGTTGTCCAGGACATTTCCACAAGAAACAAAAAACTGTCTGAGAATTTTGTCTTCAAGTTTTATATTCTTTTGGTCATCATTGGTGCGTAATGATTTGAGTTCTTGGATCTTCAACATCACTATGCATCAGATGCACAACATCACTAGGGAAAGATTTTAATTTCTGTTGGTTGCTTTGTCACTTGTGATCACTGCTTTCCTTTTCTTTAGTTCAGGGCTCCAGCAAGTCTCACTCTTTCCCACAAAAACTAAATCAGATTATTTTCTGTTTATGCACCTCTTAAGTGTCACAAAGAGATCACAACAGGGAGTCTCTCACCACCATCACTTGTTACTTCATCTTGGTGCTGTTGTAGAGCTCAAGCTCAGCCCAACTGGAAGCTTCATTTGACAGAGCGGTCAGCCCTTGACAGCTACAAAAGCATTGCACCTACTCCGTATTAGCAAATTTGCAGATGGAGTAGAAGCCATCCTTCTGATGCCAGAATTCTTAAACTTCCACCCCTTGCTGTAATAAGAGTGTCTATTTCCCAAACCAGTAAGTACAGACCCTACCTGCGCTGCACTCAGTACACTTAGGTTCAGGCTCTTGAAGCTGCAGACTCTTGGAGAAGACCTCTTTCTCATCATCTCTGATGCTGCATAGTCTGCTGACCTCCTCCGACAGCTTCTTTATTTGGCAACAAGGGCATACCTCCTGCAGCCTAGGAAGCCTTCACCCACTGCCCCAGCCTCAGCAAGAGGCCTCAGGCTGTCACGGAAGGCAGCATCCAACCTCCAGAGCTCCAATTGGCTCAACAGCTCAGATGCTGCAGGGACAGTTACTCCAACAGCTGTTGGGGACCATGCTCTGTGGTGCAGCAACACCATTGCTGAGGACACATGTGCTTTTCTAAGCCAAGTTGCTGACCCCCATTTTGCGGAGTCTGCTGTGCAAACTTCTGCATCTGTTGGCTGCCTCTCAACTGTTCCTGTTAGCTGGCCTCTCTTATGCAGTATTTGTAAAAAGCACATCAACTAAACAATAGCCTGGCAAGCAGCAACTCTGTGAACTACATCCTTCATACGCATAGGAAACCTATGTCAATCGTACTAAAAATGACACAGCATTAACAATAAAATGAAAAACAATTAAAATTCCATTAAAAAAATTAGAAATACACAGCATTAAGAATCATCCGTAGCAATGGCGTAGGAACAACCAATATGCAACATGTCTCAGACTTAGAAATTAAGAAGTGATTTATGGACAACAGGCATAAATGTGCTGCAAAATCTTTACATAGAATGGACTTCAAAGAGTAAACCTCATGATGGAAACTGCTTTACAGTAGACTTTCATTTTCTGTGTAAAATAAATTTAAGGTAATAAATAGGGAATGAGCTCTGGTACTCATGTATTAAAACTACCTAATCAAACATTAGTAGCCTGGTTGACATAGAACTTTTTGCATGTTTCCAAAAAGGCAGAAAATATTGTTTTTAAATTTCATTGTATTTCAGCAGATTTATTTTCATTTATTTGGCTGGACAGGCTTTCTCCCCAGGCACTTGATATAGATATCTATATAGATATAGATAACTTAAAGTAGTTGGCTAATCCCAGGCTGGGACATAATTCCATTCTAGTTTCTGAATTTGCAAACACAGCCTTTGTTACAAATTGCATGTCTTCATTAAAAAGTTAGCAATTACCAAAGAGAAATTTCTCTGAGTACACAAATTATTTCTTTCTGATTTAAAGGTGTCAGTTCATGAGGCTTTATCTATGTATTGCAACTACCAGAAAAGGACAAAAACTGTGCAGCCATTTGTTATGAATGAAAAGCAGGTGCGGATCCCTCAGTGGCAAGGCACAAGACTCAGCAAGTAAAAGCTTTGGCTTTAATGAAAGCCTACTGTTATGACAGTAGGAGCCCCGGGATGCTAATTCAATCATATGGGGACCCAACCGGAGCGGAGCCCTGCTTAGGAGTGAAGCTCAAGGGAAAGCACCGCAGGGGTGGATAATAAAACTTGTGCCAATTAACATATCGTACATATGCAATGTCCTGTTTTGCTCATCAGCAAACTCAGGTGATGTAGTAGTGCAGCTTCTGTTGTCCAAATTTCAAGATCTGCAGCTGGCTGCCATTGTTGGCACCCATGCAAAAATAGGTGCAGATGGGGTGGAGGGGAATGATCCTGGGTTACCGTGACAATGGGATAAAATGTCCTTGGGACTCTACATACTCAGATATGGAACGTGAATTATCTTGGGTTACCGTAACAAAGTCCACTTGCGCCCTACACCATTTATGATGCTTTTGGAGTCTCTGGAGAATACTTCATATTTTTGATCCCAACAGTGTTTTGAGAGGAAGTGCTTTTCCAGTATACACCTACCACTACACCAGTTGCAAGGTGAGCATTAGGATGCCCATTTGTATAATGTTAATCTTACTCCAGAGAGGAATTTTTTTTTTTTCTTTTTTCTTTTTTTTTTGATAACTGCTGTGGTACAGGTCACACAGTAGACAGTCAAAAGTTCAGTCACAAAACTAGTTTCATCTCTCCCCAAGGAAGCAGGTGAAGACAAAGAGTTGAAGAAGCAGTTTCTTAGTGTGGTTTGGAAAAAGAAACTAGAAACTGGATGTGATTCGTGTCCTCCTGATGCCACATGCTGGGTAGGCAGTGAAAGAGTGTGAGTTCGCTGCAGCCTGTCTAACAGGTAACGCCAGCGCAGAGACCATCATGTACTGTTTGCTGTTCATTCACTCCTTCCAAAAGTCTTTCCTTGGCTTTCATAACTCTGGCTTCTGTAGTTTCTCTTCTTCTGCCTCTTTGTCCTCCTCAGAAGGTTTCAAGAGGCTTTGTCACATTTTTCTCTCTCTGTAGTCTTGTCTCTGGGGATTGCCATCAGCAACACAAAATCAAACAGCACTGCTGTGCTGTCTTAAAATTAATCTTCTTCTTCCAAGTCTGTTTCCAGAATAACAGTGTTGAGCTCTGGTATTTTCTCACAGTTGCCTCATGGTCTGTTTGATAAAGCATCAGGCTTCGGGTTTTCTTTCCCAGTGTTCCCTCTCTGCTACTTACTTTGCCACTTCCTGTGGGGCCTACGTCCCATTGATCAGACCCTTAATCTGTATTTTCTCTCTGTCCTGGTTTCAGCTGGGTTAGAGTTAATTGTCTTCATAGTAGCTGGTACAGTGCTATGTTTTGAGTTCAGTAGGAGAAGAATGTTGATAAAACACTGATGTTTTAAGTTGTTGCTGTGAAATGTGTTCATCTGATTCGTGTCAATATAAACAATGCTAGGGCCACATAATAAAATGTGACGCTCACTGTCTTTAAGCATTTTGTTGGTCCTCGTATAACCACAGGCCAGGAGGAGAAAACCAGTTTTGTTGTTAACTGCACAGTGTTAAACAAGAGTTCCTAGGGGAGAACCGAGGATATTTAGCCTCAGAGATTGCAGTACTTAGGGTCTTGGTGGGCCATTTGTTGTATGCATTTGTTGAGGGGGAGTTGTCTGTTGTGAACTTGTTTGGTTTCTGGTGATGGCAGCTGGTGCTGTGCAAGGTGTCCAAGGTGTCAGTGCTGTGCAAGGTGTCAGCTGTTACACAGGATGTCTGCTGTCTGGCCCGAGCAGTGGGGAGCCTGGTCAGAGAGAAGTTTCTAGGAGAACTACTGCACCCACACAACCAGGAGGTGGAGTTTTTTGGAAAGACACGCCTAGTATGAATATGTAACTAATGTTAGATTATAAAAGAAGCTGTTTTGTTTTTCACAGCGCGCATCTTGGTAGAGCAGAAGCTCCTGGCGCGCCCAGCACTGTTTGCTTGCCTTTATTCATTTAATAAATTGTAAATTTTGATTGGAATCCTGTTTGAGACTAAATTCATTTATCACATTGCTAAGTAATGTTTAGTCTAAAGTCAAGGATTTTTCAGCTTCTGATGCCCAGCCAGCGAGAAAGCTGGAGGGGTCCAAGAAGTTGGGAGTGTACACAGCCAGGACAGCTGACCCAGACTTGCCAACAGGGTATTCCATACCATGTGATGTCACATCTAGTATAGGAACTGGAGGGAGTGGGGGTGGAGGGATCACCGCTCGGGAACTGACTGGGCGTTGATCGGCGGGGTGGTGAGCAATTGCACTGTGCATCATTTGTATATTTCAATCCTTTTATTATTACTGCTGTCACTTTATTAGTGTTATCATTATCATTATTAGTTTCTTCTTTTTCTATTCTATTAAATGTTTCTTATCTCAACCCACAAGTTTTACTTCTTTTCCCAATTTTCTCCCCCATCCCACTGGGTGGGTAGGAGTTAGTGAGCAGCTGCGTGGTGCTTAGTTGCTGGCTGGGGTTAAACTGCAACACTCTTCAATATCGGACCTTTCTATAGATGCATATCTTATAAGGTATGCTTAAGTCTTTCAGATTCTTTATCCTTAACATCTCTAAAACAAGGCATTCTTTTTCTACTCGTACATTGAGTTTCTCATCTGGTACCTCAGCATTCTTTTCATGAGCTTGATGACTATGATCTCTAAGGACAGCAAAGGAAATTAATTGGCATTCCCATGCAAAACCAGGTAGAATTATGATGAAAAAGTGGTAGTAGAATTTTTAAACGCAATAATGTGTTTTCTGAATTTTTCAAAACCGCCTCGTTCTACTAACAAAATTTCCTGTGCTTATTTCCCACCCATATCAAAATTCGAATAGAATATAATGTCCTAAAGGGAAAACAGAACAAAACAAAAAGATATTGAGTCATGGTTCTGTCTAAGTTTTTCTCACATAAAATAATTTCTGTGCTTTATAAATTTCAAAAATTTTTGCCTGCTTTTTTGAAATACCTTCATTTATTTTTTATTTTTGTTTCAGTCTGATACATCTGAAAGGAATAATACAATTAAGATGAAGAAAATTTTATGTGGTGATTGTGGAATTATATATAAGAGAAACTATCAACTGCAACATATTATTAAAAATTGAAATACAAGAACAATAATATAAATTTATGGACAAAAAAATTCTTCCGGGAGAACAGGTCAGCCCAAATGAATCAAATTCTCAAGAGTGCACAGAAAGCTAGAATTGCTAAGATTATTTATCTTTAAGCCACTTTTAGATTCTTTGGGTTTTATCCAACAGTTTGCCTTCATAGAAAATAGAAGAATCATCACTAAAGTCAGGGAAATTATCATACTGCCACAATTATCAAAATTTCAATTATTAAAATGAGGGGGTTTTATCAGAAGAGTACATCACTTCTTTGTTAAGCATCACTTCTCTGTTAAGCCTTCTCAGATGATACAGCCTCTTTTGGCCTCCCTAAAATCTACAGGTTTTATCCTATGCTTTGGGATCTTCAACTTTCTTTATATTGCCTACATTTTCCTTTTTGCAGACTCAGGTCACCAAAATCATGTAACAGATCTAATCTGAAAAGAGAATTGGTTTGAGGGGAGTTCCACTGGACCATGGTTTCTGAAGTTAACACATTATGATAGTGGACACACTAAATGATGCAGTTAATTCTTCAAATGGACATAAAAGTAGTAGGAATTTGCATGCTACTTCTGAAATGATTTGTGCTTATGAACATACTACCCTAAGGCAAATCTTGTGCCTTTCTGCACATATGCAGAACTCTTAGCTTAATGTATTTTTCCATTAATATTGGAGACCCTCTAGATGCAACCTGGCAGAGAGGGGGAACATAGTGTTTCAGAACTCTTTGGTTGAAAGCACATACCATTCCTCTTCTAGGGCAGGTAATTTGATCCTAAGAAAATTTATATTAGCTGGGTTTTGGAATTCATAAGATGGAAAAAATACATCATAGAATTTTGTTCAGTTTGTTGAGCCACTTTTGTCACTCATCTAGTATTTTAAAAGTATGGTCCTGAAAATTCAGCTGTTTTTAATATCCACAGT
This sequence comes from Astur gentilis, assembly GCF_929443795.1. Classification (NCBI taxonomy): domain Eukaryota; kingdom Metazoa; phylum Chordata; class Aves; order Accipitriformes; family Accipitridae; genus Astur; species Astur gentilis. The sequence goes on along the minus strand of NW_026061094.1, from coordinate 31,230 downwards.
TGAATTCACTTCACTGGACCTCTCCATTATGTTACAACATCTAAAGATCTGGGCTCACCTGACTTTTAGAAACTCTCAATACCCTGTGATGGGAGTCCAGCTTTTGACTAAATCAATTCGGCTTTTTTATACATCTCACCTGATCTGGAAGATCTCCCAATACGTTTATAAGACTGAAATCCAGACTTCCTGGAACCTCTACATTTTGGCATTTCTTGATACAGCAGCCTATCAGCTGAAAAATATTAGTTGTTAAACAAGATGTGTAGGTACTCCTTAGAGAGATTTGTAACAATAAACAGTTGAATACGAGTACATAGTGACTGAAAACTATTGCCATTGAAAGGCCATGAACAGGACTAGAAAATTACAAGCTTGACCTCATTTCAGAGAAGATATCTGGCTGAGACCATATTATTAAGAACTAATAGCAGGCTGAGGAACATTAGGTAGATGGGTAGGACTGCTTAGTGTTGTACTGGGTCTGGCTGGGATGGAGTTCATTTTCTTTATAGCAGCCTATATGGTGCTGGTTTGGATTTGTGACTAAACCAGTGTCGATAACACACCAGTGTTTTGACTGTTGCTGACAAGTGATCTCGCACAGTGTCAAGGTTTTATCTTTTGGGTTTGGTTGTGTTGTTTGTTTCTTTTTCCCTACTCTGCCTCCACCCTGAGCAGGCTGGGGGAATTGGGAATGGACACAGCTGGGACAGCTGACCAAAGAGATATCCCATACCATATGACCTCATACACAATGAGCAATAAAAGCTGGGGGAAAGAAGAAAGGGGGAATGTTTGTGGTTATGGCATTTGTCTTCCCAAGTAACCATTGCACATGCTGAGGCCCTGCTTTCCAGGAAAGTGTCTAAACATCTTCCTGCCGATGGGAAGTAGTGAATAAATTCCTTGTTTTGCATTGCTTGTGCATGCAGCTTTGCTTCACCTATTAGACTGTTTTTATCTTTACCCATGAGTTTTCAGCTTTTGCTCTTCCAATTCTGTCCCCCATCCCACTGAAAGGTGGGAAGTGAGTGAGCTGCTGTGTGGAGCTTAGCTGCTGGCTGGGGTCAGCCCACCACATGTGGATATAATAATTCATTTTAAATGGATACAAACTGATCTTGGATACCTTTCACAAGAACATTCTAGAAAGAAAGAAAAGGAAGATTAATTTTACTTATAAGCTTCCTCTGTAGTGTTTTAAAAGCTCCATAATAGGCCACATAAGTGGCTGCTCTGAACACATTCAATTATGATATTTGAAATTTCATCTTCAAAATTATTCATGCTCTCCTCTCATCAAACCTGCCCACCTCCAGCACAGCTATAAGCTCTCCAGCTCAAGTCAGGTGAGCTTGAGTGAGAGTGGTGGTTCTTGGTAACTAACTGAAAAATACAAGGTTTGGATTATTTTCTAAGAGATTTTTTTCCCCTGCTTAACTCCTTTTGTATTCTCTATTTCCCTAATGTTTATTCCCGATCTCATTAGTAGGTTAGTGAAGGGCACTGTTGACTGGCAGTTTTCCCTTACTTGTTATGGAGAAGGAGAGACATACTTGAGCCAATATATACATTTAATCTCCTCTTCACAGTCCTAGCAGTTTCATTCAGTCCCTAATATACAACAATATTTGCTGAGGGGATCCAGAAGAAGTTGCAAAACTGTTGGCTGTTGGATTTCTCAAATACAGTAGTGTATATTTTTAAAAAGGGTAAGGGCCAGTAAAGTACAACACCAGTGAATTCTTGGTGTCATGCATGCCATTTTACCATTGACTGGGTATTCCAGATATCATAGGACTGCCTGATGCTGAGCACTTACAGCCATATGTGAGCATGGCCAGCTAGCTCTATGCTGGCAGTATGAAAATGAAAGTTTCAGTTTTCTGGCTTAAAGAAAAAAAGATCACCAAGTCTTGCTTTCTCTTCAAGACTTTTCTCATACTGGCCTTGGAATGCTTTTTTCTGATCCTTCACCTGTCTCAGCTTCATCTGTTCATCTTAAAGGTTAGGCACTGTAGCATTAAGTTCAGCCTAAGACGGCAGAGCAAACATTTGGGATGAGATATCCCAGACCATTGACTTGATACTTAGAATTTGTTAATAGGGGTGACAGGTCACATATACAAACAGTATATGTAATTAGGAGCCTCATGCCAAGTGAAATAAATCTGCCCTCAGTCAAATGGCTGTAATATCGACAGTTTCTGTCCTGTCTGTAAAACAGACATAATGTTCTCATAATGACAGATGTCTTTTCTCATGCTTGTATTTGTCAAGGTGGTTTTTTCAATAGCTTATTGAAATTTGGCATAGAGGTAAGGGAGAAAGTCTCTTCTGGACCACAGATCTTCAGAAGCTTATCCTGAGATCATTTTGTCCACCCAGCCTGGAAAAACTAGCTCACAATGTCACTGCAAATACACGGGTGGATTGCTGTGGTGATTCTGTCCCAATCATAAAGCTCCTCCATGGCTCCTCATGCAGGCTCTTACTCTGTACAAATGGGATACATGAGGCTTAGAACCAGAATCAGCTTCTCTAGCTGGAGAAGCCAGCAGCCCAGGGATGGGGTCCAGGGCATGGAGAAAAAGCAGAGGTGAGAATGTCTGTGTTTGACTGTGACCTGCTTCATTGAAGAATGACAGATCTGTACTTGCTCATGCAGGCTTGAGTAAATGCTATCTTAGCCTTCAATGTGACCATGCTGCTAAATTACACAACTAAATGTAATAATTCATCTTTTAATGACTAAAAAGTCATGAAGTCATGGAAGAAATAAATCACATGTAAGATACATGGAGTACCTGTGCAGCATTAAATTTTTGTCTTATTTGATCAACTTCTTTGAGTATCTGACAGAAAAAATTCATAGCTCTCACCCACATACACATGGACCTGCATGTTTTTTAAATCCTTTCTACTTTTTCAGGTACAAAATCTGGTTTATTGATGTATCTCTGCAGCTTTTGACAATATTTGAGGCTTTACATTTTCTTTATCCTATTCTAAAAGCTTTCTAAGAAAATCAGCATATCCAAGAATTTGGATAAGAGGCTTAAGAGATGAAATTAAAAACCCACTGATATAAAATTAGAAAACAATGTTTTAACTAAAACAGGCTTGCATATTTTGAGTGATTTCATGTATAGTGCTTTGAAGTGATTTACCACAACAAATACTTGATAAAGACAATGGGCCTTTTTTTTTTTTTTTTTTTTTTTTAATTATTTTACTGTAGATATAATATAAATTTGCTAAAATTGCCTCTCTGCTTTAGGACACCTGAAAGCTGAGGAGCAGCCCTCCTCCTGAGGAAAATGGAGGTTAGTATATGCAGCAAGAGAACAGATGTGCAAGCAGGGAAAGATTTCAGACATTACTGCTTCATAAAAGCATGAACTGAAGTACAGTCATCACCTCTCTAGTTTTAATTAATCAATGCAGACATTTCAAGGGCAAAATTCCAAAATTGCTAGCTCACTAGCAGAATGGGCCTTAATGGCTTTCTGATACTGAAATTTCAGGCAAGTCACAACAGGTTTGAACTCTCAAGACAGTCTGCTAACCAAAGAACTGGACTTTCCTTTTAATTCCAAAAATTTCATGAATGTCTAATCATGCTTGCCACAAACAGAAAATAAACAAGCCCTCTTCATACTAAAAATTATGCATTTAGCCTTTCTTATAAGTTCTTGAAGACATTTTAAAAACTTAATAGGTTTATGTGAAAACAAAAGTCCATCCAAATAACATTGGCCAAATAATGAGAAATTGCTAACACAGTAAACAGTGTAAACAAATAACTCAGTCAAATTAAATACCACAGTTGTTGTATTTAAAAACACTTGCAGTATGTAGTTTATGAACAGGTAAACTAAAAAAGTATACCGAATTTCAAGAAACGAAACCCCCTACTGCTACACGTGTTTAAAAAAGGGTCTTTTATTTTCTCTGGTTTCTGTTGTTCTCAGTTTTGTAAAATGTGTATTATTTACAATATCATCAACTAGAAGTTATGCCTGCACTTTGTTTTTTAATGACACTTCCCTGACAGAAGAGGTTTCCTTATCTCTCAGATGCTGGTTGTAATTTTTTCCTAAGACATTCTGTCAGTACAGTCCCAAATGACTGCTGATTTAGAGCAAGAAAGTGGAGCTGAGTGCACACAGATCAAAGTGTGAGACTATTTGAAAATGCTATGTGTGAAAATTAATCAATATATGACAAACCAAAATGTAGCAGACATCAATGCATGTCATAGACATTTAATTTTTTTTTAGATTACTCTATCTTCTTGTTCCTATTTAGTCCTAGAAATTAGAAAGGAAGGTAAGCCACAAAGTTGGCAGCTTGTTCTGAATGTCTGTGAAGTTCAGAAAGCCTGCATATCTGAGTGAGGCCAGTTAGATGTGCTGTCAATACTAAATTTCTTTTAAGTTCAAAGGTATTCTTCACAGGGTTTTTGGTCCAGGAACATCCATTCATAAATGAACAGAGCATGGTGAAAAAAATCCATCTTTCATTTTAAATGGCTAGTGGGTATTTTGCTTGAGGAAAAATAAATATAGGATGAGTAATTTTTGCTATGAAAGGTGTTGATAGACACAAGCAGCACACTAAATGTAAGGGTGATTGGCGAATAGGAAAGACAGGAAAGCAGTAAGAAATGTTGAACAGCTTGTTTGGCATTTAAAAGAATACAAATAGCTTACATCACCGTCATGACAGGTGGTTTCATAAAAACTCCAATTTCAGAAATGCATGCTTTCTCTAAGGAGTCAAAAGCCATATTTACAGATTCTAAAGCTGAGAGAACTTCATCCAGGTTTCTCAAAGAATCTTTAGCTATTGCTCGAGTCTCTTCTGCTTTCACTTTAGCAATAGCTTCATCTTCCTGAACAACACAACAAACCTGAAATTAAATGTGCAGTCAAGATTTCTCAAAATGCAGTATTTTTTAGAAGAGTTTATTCTTCACTGTTAATGTTCACTGCTTCACTTAGAGTGTACAGAGAGAGACGGGAAACAATTATTTATTTCCTTCCACATGCACAGCAGCAGCCACTAGAGAATTAGAAACAGAACCATAGAACTCCCCAGGTTGGAAGGGACGTCACCTAGACCACCCTTTCATGGGAAAGGGAGCCTGGATGAAGTTATCTAGCACCCCATCCAGTTGCATCTTGAAAGCCTCCAGTGATGGGGAGGGACTCTACCACATCCCTTGGGAGGTTGTTCCAGTGATTAATTGTTCTCACTGTAAAAAATTGCTGTCTTTTATCAAGATGAAACTTTTCCTGCTGCAGCTTGCACCCATTGCCCTTTGTCTTCTCCATATGGTGCCTTGTGAAGAAAGAACCTCCATCCTCCTTGCAGCCACCCACTAAGCACTGAAAAACTGAGATGAGGATTAGGATAGAATGTTGTTATTTCACAGCATTAGCAGCTGTCATTCTTGTTAGCTGGTGGGCAATACCAAAAGTAAATTTTGCTGTATACTTTAGGCAAGCATGTGTCCTTGCATATAAGACCATGGAAATAGAAGAGAGCAACATTACATAAAACAAAAAAGGTACAAGTTATGAATTTCAGGATCATATTAGCAAGATGACAATATTTAGTTGTTATATGCTGGACAATGTAAAAGAATTACCCTTAGCTGGTCTTATAACTTTCTCCTATGTATCCTTTTTTTCATACTCAGTCTGACTCGACACAGGTGAATTTCCACAAGCTTGGGGTTAGCCAGTCAAATCCCCACTACACAGACACACAAAAATAAGAGATGTAGGTAAGGGCTAGTTGAAAAAACAAACAAACAAACAAACAAAACCCAAACAAACAAACAAAAGAAAGCTATGGATTTTTTAAAAACAAATCTACATATTGTAAATAGCTTTTTCTTGTTGTAAATTATTTCTTGTTATTTCTGGTTATTCCCAAACTCAAAGAGCCTAGCAAGTAGCAACTTGGGCTGAATGCAAAAAGAGGCACACAGGAGAGAGCTGTACGATCCTTTACAGAAGAAAATTCCTCTACTTCGTTTTTCAATATGTAACAATTTCCTATGCTCAACTTGATAATTTTATCTTGCTGATGAATAATCTATATGATATCACTTCAAATGACCTTGTTCTTTTAAGTATCTGTAGCATCCTGTCACCACTGCACATTGCAGCTAAGATTTTAATGAGTTTGAATGTCCTGGTTAGGATAGACCCCACTGTCCCCAATATAACAGCTGTGAAGGATATGCAAGCCAAGCCAAGTCCTGTGTACCTCACTGCCAGTTCTGCTCTGACAGCATTTCTTTACCGGCAGCGCCAGCAAAGAACACATGTGAAATCTTTTTGAAAGCAGCATTCTAAAGTCTGTCATCCTTTCACAGGAACAGTCATGCTGATGAAAACAGCAGCACAGAAAAAGGTGATATGATATCTAGCTGTCTTTCCCTTCCAGACTCCCATGCCAATGCTTAATCTTGTATTGTTGGCTTTCTTTTCTACTGTGTCACATAAAGAAAAACTATTGCCCAGAATTACTGATCCTTAAATATAAAATTTCTGCTGTTAGCTATTGAGCAGTAACGTGTTATCTCATATATAATCCAAGACAGTACTTCATAGCTGATCAGCATTTTCTTGATCCACCTTTAGTTTTTTCCACCGAGGCCTCAAGATCTACTAATTTCTTTTTGAGGACTGTCTTTAAAGCTGAAAGACTTAATTTCATTTTATCTACAAGCTGTTTGTTTCAATAATTTGGATAAACAACAGTTCACAGCCCTGTTCCTGAAATATAAGAAACTTATGAGTGAGAATACTTCAAAAACCTCAGATTTTTTGCAGTTGCTGGTCCCAAATATTTTAAAATTTATTTTTGTAACCTTACCAGCTATAACAGTTGCATGGTATGTAATAATTTCTGATTTCTGTAATAGCCTGCTATTATAAAGCTCAGATTTATTTAATAGAGTTTTAATTGGCAAACAGACATCACAATATATTTATTTTAGTATTCATTCTGTTAAATGTTTTATCATGACTGATACTAGACATATCTTCACGTGAGGTTCAAAAAGTCAAAGTTGAATTCATCTGGAATTAGAACTCTCATTTGGAATTCAAACTTCTGCTCTAGCATTGTACTTTGTGTTTTATACCATAACACAAACATAACAGGAAACAAAATGGGTAATATTTTCTACTTTTATTTACTGATGATGAAAAACGATATGTCACATAACAACTTGTCAAAACTCGTTGTCATAATTGCTGATGTATTGTTTATAGGTACATCTTTTCAAACTGCAGCAAAGCAATCGAAGAACAGTACAAAAACTGGAGAGAAAGCAAACAGAATTATATTCAGAAAATTACACTTACAAAAAAAAATATGCTTCTTTTTCTCCCCCAGTATTCTCAAGTAGAGCTTCATTAATCCTAAATATGAAGTGGATATTGTATAATATTGTAATCAGAGTTCTGTTTAAAATGAAATTGCCATTTCAGTAACACTCATATGGATATCCACCTATTATGAATAGTTTCTCTTTTATATAATCACTTCCAAGATCAATATTCAACAAAAATGTCCTGGATACAGAAAGAAGTGCTTCTCTTGGAGATTGCAGGGAGGAAAACTTATCTCAAAAGCAACTCTTCTCATGTACATAAGCTCAAAGAATATTTGGGTTTCATGAAAGCTCCTAAAGAGGGCAAAATTCAGAATGCAAAATACTACTGTTGGAGAAATATTTTTTTTTTGAGAGAGATTCCTATTAATCAGCTTGCAAGAAATTAAAGTCAAAAATATGATGTGCTACATAATTCTGGCTGACATCTTGGGGCCAAATATTTATTTATTCTGCTATTAACACAAGCGTGTACATATAATTCTTGTTGTTTGCTATTTTGACACCACAAACATTGCTGGATCACAGTAACCCCAAATCTGCATGAACCAATCTATTGCACAGCAGACCTCAAAGGGTGGAAATATTTGATGTTATGCATGAAAAGTCTCTCCTGTAGGACAAATAACATACACAGAACAAATAAACTGGATTAAGAAAGGATTAAAATATCTGCTCAAAAGTAAACAGAAATGTCCACAGTCAAAATAGGGTGGTAATAATTAGAACTTCTACTCAAATGCAACCTTGTCCAGCCATATACTGCAAGGAGCAGTAAAATGTTGGCTCATTACCTAACAAGCTGTTTTTTCATTTTCAGCATTTACAAGTGCCACAAGTGAATGAATAGCTAAAAAAAAATAATTCTACTGTTCATCACTTAATTCACAAAAATTGTGCAGAGTAAACCCTTAGCTGACAATATTTGATCGCAATTTTTCATGTCCAGAAGATAATTGTCACCACTTGTTGACAAAGACAGGAATGACAGGTAAAGTAGTTCTATAGTTCTCTAATATTAAAAGATAATAGGTGAAATGAAAACATCAGCTGCACACTTCCCATCATGACTGAGATAGCCATGGCAAGTTTCTTCTAATATTGTTTGCTTGCTAGAATGTCAGAACCATGAAAATTATGGTTGACCACCTCTGAGAGAATGCTCAACTCCTTTCAAACTTCAGTGAGCACAGATTTTTTTAAGAAGTCAATTATCTCTTCTGTGAGTGATTATTTAGATGTGGCAAAACAATTTATATGATTTCTATGCAGGACAAACAAAATCTTTCATCTCCAACACAAATGTGGTCTGTCAAAAATTACCTTAGTTCTCAACCTGTATCAATAATTCATTCAATAAATATAAATTAAATGAAGAATCCTGTCTGTCCTTTCAAGTATTTTTAAAGAAAGGTGTGGAAAGTACTTCTGGAATGAACTATTCCTGTCATGCGTTGTGCCTTATAATAATAATGTGCATTCAGATGAAATAATCATATTTGGAGACATTATCATGGAGGACCAAACATCAGAAGTAGAAACTCATCTTTTTGCATGAACTCAAGAACTGGTCTAACAATTCTTTTAATAAGAAAGATATTCACACAGACATTCCTATATGCTTTAATGATCTAACAGAGTTTTAAATAACAGTGACCATAAATCTGATCATTTTATATATGTTTATTGGTATATTTGCAATATATATTAAGAGCAGTTTAAGCTCTAGCCCTACTTTTTAAAAAACAGTGTAACCCCTAGTTTAAAACCCCAGTTCTCTGGATCCTGAATTTAATGACCTTTGACTTCACAGTGTGCCACAGTCTGGCTTCTATCAGATATTTCTCACAGGACAGGATGAATCTTCCTCTGGAATGTATTTTTTCTCTTGACTGATTATGACATGGTAATATAGAGGGGAGGCAGATATTTCTTATCTGGACAGCTAAATTTAAATGAGGTTAATCTCACCAAAATGCCTGGCATGTAGCCTGGCTCATGTTGACAGTCTGCCCACACTCAGAAATTGTTACCAAAAGGAAATAATTAATAATTGTTTCTGGCATAGCAAAAAGATTACAGGTTATGTTTCCAAAACTATTAGAATCAAAAACCTCAGCTGAAGAAAAAAACATGTGTGTGGTTCCATTTCCATTACTACTGGAACTGTACTCTATTAAATCAAGTAGCAATGTGGATTTTATCTTGATCAGCCCTGTGCCACTGGTTGCATGATTCAGAGTTGATATGCAGAGGTTGTCAGCCTTAGTGCACTGAACGTACTACTTTAAATGTTTTGAAATGTTTAAATGTTTGAATTCTCAGAGGGAATTTATACCAGCCTACTACATTTCAGTGCATTGCTGTGGTAGTTTTTATTTTGTAGAATAAGCTATAAAGTTCCTACTGTGAACGAAAGCTTCACAAAATAGGAAATGGAAAGTTTACTAAGGATTTCAACCAGCCTAGTCTCTTGAATATTAAATGAGAGAACACATTGTGGCATACTTACTTGGTGCTTCTGCTCTTAGTCTGAGGGTTTTACTAGGTTTTTTGTTTAAGCATTGCAAAAAAGTTTTTAAACATGAAGACCAACAAACTTTGTAATGAGGTCCTTGTTCTTCTTCCAAACATTTTTCCTGACATTTAAACCCCCAGAAGAAGAAACAAACAAATAAGTACATGGGTAGGATACATACTTAATATGGTTTATGAAAATAAAAGATATTTCTTTGCTAAATAATGATTTGGGAGCTTAATTCCACAAAAAAGGGTGACATGAATTGAGCTTGTGTAACCATTTTAGTCTCCTTCAATGTGACGTTTCCGAATAAATCTGCTTGTACAAGTTAGTTTCCTCTAAAGAAAAGTATTTTGATTCAGAACTTTTCCTTTTGGGTTTAAGGACAAATTATATTGAACTTTGTTTAATCCAAAGGTTGTTTTCTGTCTTCTCTGCTATTCAAAATACATTGTTGTGGAGTTTGCAGGAGAAAATTCTAGAGAAGGCTGAAGCAAAAGGAGAAACATGGAGAAGCAGATTGTAGCATATCAGCTTTTCTTTAGTATCCTTGAGATGTGGCCATATTTAGCTACTTCCCTATGTTTCTTAACAATCTTTCTATGGCAAAGCCTGCCTTGACAAAATTAGCAATGCTTCGTAGGTCAGATTTCTACATCATTTTTCCACACAGTTTCCCCCTCACCATCTCTGCATGCCTTTTCCTGGGGATGCTGCATGTCCTTGAATACACTGGTCAGGGGTCAAGATGTCTAGATCTCACTGACTCCATCCAGATTAACTGAGGTGTCTCTGCAACATGCACTTTTGTGTCCAGAGAATCAAGAAATGTGTTTTGGATTCATAGAGTGACCCTTCACTTAACATTTATTAGGCAGAGATGATTATCTTGCGTTCCTTGTTTCATGTTACCTCTCCAGCTGACAGCTCTTCTACATAAAAAACACTTACTAGTTTTTGGGTTTGTTCCCTCCAACTTTTTTAAATAGAATCTCTGGTCATTCAGTGCCATTCTATGCAATTTAAGTAGTTCGCTGCACAATGTGTGATTAAGTGTAGTTTGTGCCCAGAGGGCCATTGAGAAAAGCTGTAAAGTCCCTGAACTTTGCATTTGGTTAAGCTGTTACAGTAGCTAACATTTTTTGAGAATTTACAGCACTTTAGGGGTGAGACCTGTGCTGTACTCTTGGAAGATTAGGCTGTGAAGAAAGATTCTTAACACATTGCCTATAGTACCTTACAGACCAGATCATGACTTTAGTACAACATTACAAACCAGATCATGACTTTTCAGTTCCAAACTTCTTTCTTAAGTCCCCTGTTTTGAGTTACTCACTGCTTACATAAATTGTAGCTTGTTTTATCTGCACATTCTTACAAGACATTTACCTACATTTATATACACATACATGCAGAGATATATAAAGCTGTATCTGATTTTAAGGACAGTCCTTTGACTTTTTGTCTTTGTTCCCTTTTCAAAACTTTTTTTTTTATTTTTCACTTTTTTAATTCCTCTGTGAAGAGATGGATATTTGGACCTTCTAGCTGCTTTTTCTTCTTCACTTAAGAACACTACTTCTCACAAGGTAAACTGAGTTAACTCACTTTACTAACACTTCAGTAATAATGGCTCTGCCATTAAGTTTCAGAAGTTCAGGCTTTCCAAATTATTAGTAATCCTTCCTCTGATGAGGCCAGAAAATAATTCGATTTTGGCAGTAAACCTAAATGACCTCTCCGAAATACTTATTTATCTACTGAACTCCTGTCACTAAAATCAGGATATAAATATTCTGTCCAGACCTGACAGAGCACTTTTTCATCAAAAAACCTAGACTGTGTCTTTTCAGTTATAAAGCAAATGTAATACCCTCTTCTTCTCAAGTGAGATAAATAAAAGATGGATATAAGATACTTATTAGTATTTTGCATTTATTTGTTTCAAACTAATTATCTTGATTTCCATGGGAAATGTCATCTGCTGTAATACAGTCCTGGTATTTCTATTTCTCTTGCTTTAAGCCTGATAGCTGCCTGTCTAATTCAGCCTTTTCAAATACATTAGGGAATTCCAGAGAACAAAGAATATTTATATCTTTCAAGAACTCCCCTATAACAAAGTACAGGCAAGATTGTACATACATTTGATTACCACTTGCAACAATAGAAACAGAGAAAGCAGTCACAAAAATTGATATTACCAGCATATATACTACACATTATATAACATATGGAAGAAGATTAAAAAAAAAAAAAAAAAGCTGTTAAACATTAGAAAAGCATTTCAAACTATTAAAAGGGAGAAAAAAACAACCAACCACAACACAAAAAACCACAAACCCACATAAAAAACCCACTTTCTTCACAGTTTCCTTTTTATGTCCACAAGTCATAAAGTCAGAAAGACTCATAGCTTTCATATTAAGAGAGTATTGCTCATGGAGTGCCTTCAGCATGCAAAAGCACTGATAGGATTCAAAGACACAAAGCCACAGGAGCTTTAAAATGTGCATAAAAGCAAATTTAGACTGGAAATGAAAAGAGATTCTGGAAGACTTGAACAGAATAATGGTCACTAAAACCTTACTGATTGTACAAAATATTAGAGAAGCTGAAAGGACCTATTGACTTTGATATGAATAATCGCCACAGATAACTGCTACCCATAAAGATAATTTTATGGGTAGGTAGTATCCTAGGTTTATTTTTAAAACAAGTCAGAACTCCTGGGAAGGATGTGTACTCTGTATTGCAAGCCATGATTATACAGCTATACTGCTTCCATATTTAGACTGCTTATTGCACCCAAGTCAAGCTATCCAGGTGGCTGGCTGTGCAGTTTCTTGAGTTTTTAATCTTGGGTCTCAGTATGGGATGCTAGTGTTTTCAAGTAAATTACAACTGTCTCCTTCCATCTTTGTTTACCACAGATTATGTTTGAGGAGAGGACTAACATCATTTGTTTGTTTCCATGTCAGCCAGATCTTCATATAGTCTATCAGCTTTTTCTGTTCCAAACTCAGTGGAAATTACCTGAATGAAATAAAACTATGGAAAAAATATATAAAGCAGCACAATCCTAAAACATCCTACAATCTATTTGTTCACATTTTCAGAACTGGATATTTAGCAGCAGGGTTATAAATATCTTTTTTTTAATGTGCCAAAAATTCATGCTTAAAATACATGTTTAATTTTCCCAGTGTGTTTAGACCCTTATCTCCATTTTCAGTTTAGGTTTTCAGCTCATTAAAAGCTCCATGTGTCTACATCTTTCAATATGGGGCCAAAATAAGCACTCGACTTTAATTACTATTAAGCTGTGTTTCATGCCTCATTTTCCGCCAAATCACTCTCACAATGCAGCTGAAATATTTCAGCTGGTGTACTGCTCAACCTATACCTATACATCCTTTCTTACTCAATTTTAACTTGCACACCAAATTAATTCTTTCTACCTAATTACCTCTATAATGAGGTATCTTCTCAGACCAGGTAGAAAGGAATTCCTAAAAAGTCTTGAGTTTCCATTTACAGAAGTCTGTCAAAGCAAAATAAAACCTTTGCCTATGCAGAGAAGAGGAGAATGTAGAAACACTTTTGTGAAAGGTGATTGTCTCTGAAACCTTTTGTGATTGATACATAGTGAAGTGATCTGATCTAGTTAAGTGACAATGGTATAGCTTGAATTCCTTTTCAGCACAATTGTTTTGCTGAAATTCTTCATTTTAAAAAAAAAAATATTCTTTCAGGCTGGAGTTTCTTTCTAGTGTGAAAAAAGTGGTGTCAGTCACTGATTACTTTCCTGTTTTTTCCCTTGGAGTTGAATGATCAAAATGTTTTCTGTAATATACCCTCCTATGGGACCTGTGAAGGGACAGAAAGGATAATTAGCTCTCCCTGTTATTGGTATCATCCATGTATATCTGCTAAATAACTTACTCTTGAACTACCACAGGACCTTCTTGCCTGTCCAAGAAACTTTATTGAAGGGGAAATAAACTCATTTCAGCCATTTATTCTACAATTAAGATGTAAATTGTCCTTTTTCAGCATCTTGGTACTTCATAAGAAAAGGCAATGTCTTTTATTAAATCTGTTGACATTACTGAAAAATGAGTAAGCTTTGAGGGTCAGGAACCCAACTTTGTGCTCTTCCTACATGCCTGGAAGCATACCTGTGGGTTTTAACAAAAACACTAATAGGTGTAATAAAAGTTACTACCTTTTCCTATAAACTCTGCCTCATTTGTATTCTCAAGCTGTGGGTAGGCAGGCAGTATTGTCTAGTCAGCATGTTATTTCAGTTTGTGGTGTTCCCCGCACTTGCCCTGCTTCCTTTCTACTTTCAAGATTGTTTGTGCACCATGCTGCAAACCAAATCATGAAACAAGCAGACTTTAAAAAAACAAGTGGAAAACCTGTGGATTTTTATGTAGTTTTGTTACTGTTTTTGTGGGAAAAGGGGGTTGCTGATTGAGCTTACTGTGCAGCTCCACAAATAGGTGTCAAGGAAGAACTGGTGTGTGCTGGAATCAGTGAGAGCTGACAGGGAGCTGGGTCTGTCTTAATGTCTTAACAGTATTGCTGCTGGAGAAGATACACCATCAAACCCTTGCCATTGCTGTTACAAACACATTAATATTAACAGTCCAAAAGCATTAGCAGCTTCCTCTGAAAAATAGATCAGCTGCTTCTCTGACAAACAGACTTTCAAATAGAAGATAAACTTCTGCTTATCTCTTAATTTCCAGAATTTCAAAGAGGTCCTCGTAAGTCTTTAGATCTCTAGGGATACAGTGATTACAGTGTTTTATGTAGTTCAGCCTGTTTACAAGAGGAAACTAGCTTTTTGGCAGACTGAGACCACAGCTGGGCAAAACTCTAATTTAATTAATACAGAAATTTCATAACATATGCTAAAGAATAATTTCCATGCTATATGAAGGGCTTGTGTCCCATTGGCCTGTGAACACATGCAGCTTCACTTGCTTCTGTTTTCCATTGTTTCAGTTATATCAGGTATTTTAAAATAATTATTTTTATTATACGCTTGCCTTAAGAAAGTCACAAAATATAATTGGCTTACACGCAATATATTCTGGGATTCCAAACCATCTGGCTCCAAGCAATATGCAAAGGTAGACAGGTTTGTGTAGGATGTATTTGCATACCTACTGCAATAGAAATAAAGAGAGCTTATTTCCTTATTGGCTATTTCAGACAGCATAGGATGGAAATACTGCTAGTCTCTGTTGTTAATGACGTGGTCACGGAAAAATCTTTGGCTTTCATGACAATGTAGGCTAAAATCAGAAAGTTTCATTCTATGTTAACATAATTTTTAAAATCTTTAACAGTGGGAAAAGAATTTGTCAGGTCTGTTCAGAAAGCTTTATTGGCAGTGAAGAGTGTTCAGTAATCCAACAGCATCAGAACATGAATTTTAAAAAAGCAAAATAAAGTAAAAAGTGAGACACTATACAAAAGCATACAGTGCCTGCAAGCGTCTGTGGCAGAAAACACGGGAATAATAATGTTAAAGGAAGAAGAAAGGAAAGAGATTGTGAAAACCTAAAACATTAGGTCTATGAAAAACTCAAATTCAGAAGTGAAATGCCTAATCCTCCTTTACTATTTCTCCATCACTTGGAATGGAAATAAGAACTGAGATGGAATGGCATAGAAATCATAACTGGACAGAGTGGCCTGTTAAAATTGAAAACAAGAAAAAAGGAAAGGCAATGCTAATGTGTGTTTGTGTTATTAACATTATTAATTTCAATATTATAGCATGCATATGTTATTGACCCATGTTTTCAACTTACCTCATAAGAAAAGCTATTTAAAATGTTTGTCATGTTTATAAAAATACATTCTCTGCACAGACATAAGCAGGGAGGAAAAAACTGCAATCTTATATTTGGTTATGTTTTTCTTTTTTTAATGCTGGCCAGTGACAGATGATTCAGAGGTGCAGTAAGTTCTCTTAAGATATCTATCAAGTCCATTTATATGTTACTTTACAAAAAATGTCATGCTTAATTTCAGCAGCCCCTCTTTCAGTGCCATGAAGCACAACCAGACTATTCTGATTAGTTTAGCTTAGAGAACTATCCATGTTACTTCAAGTAATAAAACTGGTCTGTCATAATAGTGTCTGATGACTATGAATTCAACTGGTAGATTACAATCCAAATGAAACATTTTTAGTTACAAATTATTATCCATTTTGTTCTTTACATCTACTCTTCCTCTAGCTATGGGAAAAGCAAAAAATAAGAACTGATAATTTTTCAGTGTCACTTTCAGAATTATGGACATCTCAGCTGATTTACGTTGACTCTTTTCCTTTGTGAACTAATCAAACATTGTCCTTGCAAGCTAATATACTATATGTAATTCTAATCTTGCAGTATCCATTGCCTGGCTCTGGCTTTTACCAATCTGGACCATGTTTTTTTGGAAATAATATTTTAAATCTAGTGGGAACAAACTGCAGAGGCAGAATTAACTGAGAAGCAAACAGAAAGCAGAACCAGGAAAGGAAGATAGAAGCCTATGCTTTCTTTTTAAAGTATTCACTGTACATACTCACATATCTGTTTTGAAGTAAATGAGTGAAAGATAAATCAAAAGGGGTTGGCTGATTTGGTTTTCAAGCAACATACATTAGATACCTAAGCAGCTGAAGAAGCAAATGAGCTAGAGGGACAGAATATGAATATATATACCCTATTATCTCCAGAAAGCAAAAGTATTTACACTAATTTATTATACACAATCCTTTCAGGTTAAGTGTTTCAACTGCATTTGCCTTCTTTTTACACCTTTTCCTTTTGGGGAAAAAAAAAATATTACAGGAAACCATAAGCTGCTTCATCTATTCTGCAAGCAGAAAAAGACTGAAGTACGAGGGTGATTAACTGAAAATAATTTACCTTGCCTTAAAAAATCCAATTACATCGGGGCGGGGGGGGGGGGGGGGGGCAGTTCTGAGGATGCAATCATGATGTTGTGGTTTAACCCAACAGGCAGCTAAACACCACATAGCTGTTTGCTCACACACACCCCCAGTGGGATAGGGGAGAGAATTGGAAAAAAGGTAAAACTCATCGGTTGAGATAAATACAGTTTAATAGGACAGAAAAGGAAGGGGGGGGGGGGGGGGAAATAATAATGATGATAAAAGAATATAGAAAACGAGTGATGCACCGATGCCCAGCCAGTACCCGAGTAGTGGGCCACCACATCCCCCACACACACACTGCCCCAGTCAATTCCTCCCAGTTTTATTGTTCAGCATGACATCATATGGTATGGAATATCCCATTGGTCAGTTTGGGTCAGCTATCTTGGCTGTGTCCCCTTCCAAGTTGTTGTGCACCCACAGCCTCCTCACTGGCAGGGCAGCATGAGAAGCTGAAAAATCCTTGCCTTAGTGTAAGCATGGCACAGCAACAACTAAAACATCAGTGTGTTATCAACATTATTCTCTTACTAAATCCAAAACATAGCACTATACCAACTACTAATAAGAAAATGAACTCTAGCCCAGCTGAAACCAGGACACAAGAGAAAGTAGAGCACTGCAAAGGTCAATGCTGGATAGCATAGTGCCCTTTATTCTCCTGACCAACTTAATAATAAGATGCTAGAAGGCATCAGGTTAAAAACAGCTTTATCTTACCTTGGACACACTTTGAGAAATTATATAAATTGAAAACATAACGGGATTTGTTTGGTCCTGGAAGAAGACCATGCTCATGTTTTGATAAATTTCCACAGCAGCATCCACAAAGTTTGTCACAGTCTGCTTTACTGGTTGAGCAAATTCTGCTGAGATCTTCAGGATAGTCTGTGTGCAAAGCAGAAGCAGAAGAATAAAACACACTCAGAATGCAATATGCAGGAGATTTACTTTTACTTTGATCCTCAAATACCTGCAGTCCCATTCTGTTATCATTTAAAGGAATCTCAGTTGAAAGATTTAATGTAACAGAAGACACACACGTTAACCACAAAAGTGTAGTAAATTAATTTAAGTGTTAATTAAAGAGTTATGTTAGTTCAGTTCAGGAATTTAACTGGAAGGTGCCTGCACTTAGTCTTCTAATTCATAGGCAGATATTTACATATGAAAGAGACTGGGTTGCAGGCAACAAATTAATGTCTGTGTCAAGAAGGAAAGGGCCTTGGGAAAGAGCACTTGTGTACTTTGCATTTCATCTTCTCCGAGCTTAAAAGCTGTCTATTGTCCAGATAATCTAGGCAAAGCACATAGATGCAAAAGCAGCCAAAGGACTAGGCAAATATGTGATGAGGTCCGCACTGACCCAGTGGAGAGATAGAGGTCAATTTCTTAGCCTTCTTCCTTATGTCCAGAATTCTCTCATACTCTTGTTCCTTAGCACAGAATCTCCTTGGCTGAAAGATGCAAAAAGTTAGGACAGAAAAGAAGAAATGTGGAAAGAAGGGTTGAAACAAAAATAAATGTGAGGGATGAAGGGAAACAGAGACACTTCACTATCCCTCTGCAGCCTATCTTTAGCCGCAACAGCACTGGGGATCTCTGCTTTCCCAGAGACTCAGCAGCACACGGAGCTCGTTCTCGGCAGAGCCTTTTTCTGAAAAGGCAAACTTACGGCTCCTTCTCCCACAATGGAAGCTGCCAGCCCTGAAAGATCTTGCTGGTCTTAACCGTCCCCCTCCAGCCTATCCACAGGCACAACAGCACTGGGGATCTCTGCTTTCCCAGAGACTCAGCATGTCACGGTGCTCGTTCTCGGCAGAAACTTTTTCTGAAAAGGCAAACGTCCGGCTCCTTCTCCCACAAGGAATGTACCAGCCCTGAGAGCTCTTGCAGGTCTGCACCATCCCTCTGCAGCCTAAATTTAGCCGCAACAGCACTGGGGATCTCTGCTTTCCCAGAGACTCAGCATGTCACGGTACTCGCTCTCGGCAGAGCCTTTTTCTGAGAAGGCAATCTTACGGCTCCTTCTCCCACAATGGAGGCTGCCAGCCCTGAAAGATCTTGCTGGTCTTAACCGTCCCCCTGCAGCCTATCCACAGGCACAACAGCACTGGGGATCTCTGCTTTCCCAGAGACTCAGCATGTCACGGTGCTCGTCCTCGGCAGAAACTTTTTCTGAGAAGGCCAACGTCTGGCTCCTTCTCCCACAAGGAATGTACCAGCCCTGAGAGCTCTTGCAGGTCTGCACCATCCCTCTGCAGCCTAAATTTAGCCGCAACAGCACTGGGGATCTCTGCTTTCCCAGAGACTCAGCATGTCACGGTGCTCGCTCTCGGCAGAGCCTTTTTCTGAGAAGGCAATCTTACGGCTCCTTCTCCCACAATGGAAGCTTCCAGCCCTGAAAGATCTTGCTGGTCTTAACCGCCCCCCTCCAGCCTATCCACAGGCACAACAGCACTGGGGATCTCTGCTTTCCCAGAGACTCAGCATGTCACGGTGCTCGTTCTCGGCAGAAACTTTTTCTGAAAAGGCAAACGTCCGGCTCCTTCTCCCACAGGGAAGCTGCGAGCTCTGAGAGCTCTTGCAGGTCTGCACCATCCCTCTGCAGCCTAAATTTAGCCGCAACAGCACTGGGGATCTCTGCTTTCCCAGAGACTCAGCATGTGACGGTGCTCGCTCTCGGCAGAGCCTTTTTCTGAGAAGGCAATCTTACGGCTCCTTCTCCCACAATGGAAGCTGCCAGCCCTGAAAGATCTTGCTGGTCTTAACCGTCCCCCTGCAGCCTATCCACAGGCACAACAGCACTGGGGATCTCTGCTTTCCCAGAGACTCAGCATGTCACGGTGCTCGTCCTCGGCAGAAACTTTTTCTGAGAAGGCAATCTTACGGCTCCTTCTCCCACAATGGAAGCTGCCAGCCCTGAAAGATCTTGCTGGTCTTAACCGTCCCCCTCCAGCCTATCCACAGGCACAACAGCACTGGGGATCTCTGCTTTCCCAGAGACTCAGCATGTCACGGTGCTCGTTCTCGGCAGAAACTTTTTATGAAAAGGCAAACGTCCGGCTCCTTCTCCCACAAGGAATGTACCAGCCCTGAGAGCTCTTGCAGGTCTGCACCATCCCTCTGCACCCTAAATTTAGCCGCAACAGCACTGGGGATCTCTGCTTTCCCAGAGACTCAGCATGTCACGGTGCTCCTTCTCGGCAGAGCCTTTTTCTGAGAAGGCAATCTTACGGCTCCTTCTCCCACAATGGAAGCTGCCAGCCCTGAAAGATCTTGCTGGTCTTAACCGTCCCCCTCCAGCCTATCCACAGGCACAACAGCACTGGGGATCTCTGCTTTCCCAGAGACTCAGCATGTCACGGTGCTCGTTCTCGGCAGAAACTTTTTCTGAAAATGCAAACGTCCGGCTCCTTCTCCCACAAGGAATATACCAGCCCTGAGAGCTCTTGCAGGTCTGCACCATCCCTCTGCAGCCTAAATTTAGATGCAACAGCACTGGGGATCTCTGCTTTCCCAGAGACTCAGCATGTCACGGTGCTCGCTCTCGGCAGAGCCTTTTTCTGAGAAGGCAATCTTACGGCTCCTTCTCCCACAATGGAAGCTGCCAGCCCTGAAAGATCTTGCTGGTCTTAACCGTCCCCCTCCAGCCTATCCACAGGCACAACAGCACTGGGGATCTCTGCTTTCCCAGAGACTCAGCATGTCACGGTGCTCGTTCTCGGCAGAAACTTTTTCTGAAAAGGCAAACGTCTGGCTCCTTCTCCCACAAGGAAGCGGCCAGCCCTGAAAGATCTTGCTGGTCTTCCCCGTCCCCCTGCAGCCTATCTTTAGCCACAACAGCACTGGGGATCTCTGCTTTCCCAGAGACTCAGCATGTCACAGTGCTCGTTCTCGGCAGAAACTTTTTCTGAAAAGGCAAACGTCTGGCTCCTTCTCCCACAAGGAAGCTGCCAGCCCTGAAAGATCTTGGAGGTCTTCACCATCCCCCTGCAGCCTATCTTTAGCCGCAACAGCACTGGGGATCTCTGCTTTCCCAGAGACTCAGCATGTCACGGTGCTCCTTCTCGGCAGAAACTTTTTCTGAAAAGGCAAACGTCTGGCTCCTTCTCCCACAAGGAAGCGGCCAGCCCTGAAAGATCTTGCTGGTCTTCACCGTCCCCCTGAAGCCTATCTTTAGCCGCAACAGCACTGGGGATCTCTGCTTTCCCAGAGACTCAGCATGTCACGGTGCTCGTTCTCGGCAGAAACTTTTTCTGAAAAGGCAAACGTCTGGCTCCTTCTCCCACACGGAAGGTGCCAGCCCTGAAAGATCTTGCTGGTCTTCACCGTCCCCCTGCAGCCTATCTTTAGCCGCAACAGCACTGGGGATCTCTGCTTTCCCAGAGACTCAGCATGTCACGGTGCTCGTTCTCGGCAGAAACTTTTTCTGAAAAGGCAAACGTCTGGCTCCTTCTCCCTCAAGGAAGGTGCCAGCCCTGAAAGATATTGCTGGTCTTCACCGTCCCCCTGCAGCCTAAGTTTAGCTGCAACAGAACTGGGGATCTCTGCTTTCCCAGAGACTCAGCATGTCACGGTGCTCGTTCTCGGCAGAAACTTTTTCTGAAAAGGCAAACGTCTGGCTCCTTCTTCCACACGGAAGGTGCCAGCCCTGAAAGATCTTTCTGGATTTCACCGTCCCCCTGCAGCCTATCTTTAGCAGCAACAGCACTGGGGATCTCTGCTTTCCCAGAGACTCAGCATGTCACGGTGCTCCTTCTCGGCAGAAACTTTTTCTGAAAAGGCAAACGTCTGGCTCCTTCTCCCACACGGAAGGTGCCAGCCCTGAAAGATCTTGCAGGTCTTCACCGTCCCCCTGCAGCCTATCTTTAGCCGCAACAGCACTGGGGATCTCTGCTTTCCCAGAGACTCAGCATGTCACGGTGCTCGTTCTCGGCAGAAACTTTTTCTGAAAAGGCAAACGTATGGCTCCTTCTCCCACAAAGAAGCGGCCAGCCGTGAAAGATATTGCAGGTCTTCACCGTCCCCCTGCAGCCTATCTTTAGCCGCAACAGCACTGGGGATCTCTGCTTTCCCAGAGACTAAGCAACTCAGGGTGCTCGTTCTCGGCAGAAACTTTTTCTGAAAAGGCAAACGTCTGGCTCCTTCTCCCACAAGGAAGCGGCCAGCCCTGAAAGATCTTGCTGGTCTTCACCATCCCCCTGCAGCCTATCTTTAGCCGCAACAGCACTGGGGATCTCTGCTTTCCCAGAGACTCAGCATGTCACGGTGCTCGTTCTCGGCAGAAACTTTTTCTGAAAAGGCAAACGTCTGGCTCCTTCTCCCACACGGAAGGTGCCAGCCCTGAAAGATCTTGCAGGTCTTCACCGTCCCCCTGCAGCCTAAGTTTATCCGCAACAGCACTGGGGATCTCTGCTTTCCCAGATACTCAGCATGTCACAGTGCTCGTTCTCGGCAGAAACTTTTTCTGAAAAGGCAAACGTCTGGCTCCTTCTCCCACAAGGAAGCTGCCAGCCCTGAGAGCTCTTGCAGGTCTGCACTAACCCTCTGCAGCCTAAGTTTAGCCGCAACAGCACTGGGGATCTCTGCTTTCCCAGAGACTCAGCATGTCACGGTGCTCGTTCTCGGCAGAAACTTTTTCTGAAAAGGCAAACGTCTGGCTCCTTCTCCCACAAGGAAGCTGCCAGCCCTGAAAGATCTTGCTGGTCTTCACCGTCCCCCTGAAGCCTATCTTTAGCCGCAACAGCACTGGGGATCTCTGCTTTCCCAGAGACTCAGCATATCACGGTGCTCGTTCTCGGCAGAAGCTTTTTCTGAAAAGGCAAACGTCTGGCTCCTTCTCCCACACGGAAGGTGCCAGCCCTGAAAGATCTTGCAGGTCTTCACCGTCCCCCTGCAGCTTATCTTTAGCCGCAACAGCACTGGGTATCTCTGCTTTCCCAGAGACTCAGCATATCACGGTGCTCGTTCTCGGCAGAAACTTTTTCTGAAAAGGCAAACGTCTTGCTCCTTCTCCCAAAAGCAAGGTGCCAGCCCTGAAGATCTTGTGGTCTTCACCGCCCCCTGCAGCCTATCCACAGGCACAACAGCACTGGGGATCTCTGCTTTCCCAGAGACTCAGCATGACACGGTGCTCGTTCTCGGCAGAAACTTTTTCTGAAAAGGCAAACGTCCGGCTCCTTCTCCCACAGGGACGCTGCCAGCCCTGAGAGCTCTTGCAGGTCTGCACCATCCCTCTGCAGCCTAAATTTAGCCGCAACAGCACTGGGGATCTCTGCTTTCCCAGAGACTCAGCATGTCACGGTGCTCGCTCTCGGCAGAGCCTTTTTCTGAGAAGGCAATCTTACGGCTCCTTCTCCCACAATGGAAGCTTCCAGCCCTGAAAGATCTTGCTGGTCTTAACGGCCCCCCTCCAGCCTATCCACAGGCACAACAGCACTGGGGATCTCTGCTTTCCCAGAGACTCAGCATGTCACGGTGCTCGTTCTCGGCAGAAACTTTTTCTGAAAAGGCAAATGTCCGGCTCCTTCTCCCACAAGGAATGTACCAGCCCTGAGAGCACTTGCAGGTCTGCACCATCCCTCTGCAGCCTAAATTTAGCCGCAACAGCACTGGGGATCTCTGCTTTCCCAGAGACTCAGCATATCACGGTGCTCGCTCTCGGCAGAGCCTTTTTCTGAGAAGGCAATCTTACGGCTCCTTCTCCCACAATGGAAGCTTCCAGCCCTGAAAGATCTTGCTGGTCTTAACGGCCCCCCTCCAGCCTATCCACAGGCACAACAGCACTGGGGATCTCTGCTTTCCCAGAGACTCAGCATGTCACGGTGCTCGTTCTCGGCAGAAACTTTTTCTGAAAAGGCAAACGTCCGGCTCCTTCTCCCACAAGGAAGGTGCCAGCCCTGAGAGCTCTTGCAGGTCTGCACCATCCCTCTGCAGCCTAAATTTAGCCGCAACAGCACTGGGGATCTCTGCTGTCCCAGAGACTCAGCATGTCATGGTGCTCGTTCTCGGCAGAAACTTTTTCTGAAAAGGCAAACGTCTGGCTCCTTCTCCCACAAGGAAGCGGCCAGCCCTGAAAGATCTTGCTGGTCTTCCCCGTCCCCCTGCAGCCTATCTTTAGCCGCAACAGCACTGGGGATCTCTGCTTTCCCAGAGTCTCAGCATGTCACGGTGCTCCTTCTCGGCAGAAACTTTTTCTGAAAAGGCAAACGTCTGGCTCCTTCTCCCACACGGAAGGTGACAGCCCTGAAAGATCTTGCAGGTCTTCACCGTCCCCCTGCAGCCTAAGTTTAGCCGCAACAGCACTGGGGATCTCTGCTTTCCCAGAGACTCAGCATGTCACGGTGCTCGTTCTCGGCAGAAACTTTTTCTGAAAAGGCAAACGTCTGGCTCCTTCTCCCACAAGGAAGCGGCCAGCCCTGAAAGATCTTGCTGGTCTTCACCGTCCCCCTGAAGCCTATCTTTAGCCGCAACAGCACTGGGGATCTCTGCTTTCCCAGAGACTCAGCATGTCACGGTGCTCGTTCTCGGCAGAAACTTTTTCTGAAAAGGCAATCCTCTGGCTCCTTCTCCCACACGGAAGGTGCCAGCCCTGAAAGATCTTGGAGGTCTTCACCGTCCCCCTGCAGCCTATCTTTAGCCGCAACAGCACTGGGGATCTCTGCTTTCCCAGAGACTCAGCATGTCACGGTGCTCCTTCTCGGCAGAAACTTTTTCTGAAAAGGCAAACGTCTGGCTCCTTCTCCCACACGGAAGGTGACAGCCCTGAAAGATCTTGCAGGTCTTCACCGTCCCCCTGCAGCCTAAGTTTAGCCGCAACAGCACTGGGGATCTCTGCTTTCCCAGAGACTCAGCATGTCACGGTGCTCGTTCTCGGCAGAAACTTTTTCTGAAAAGGCAAACGTCTGGCTCCTTCTCCCACAAGGAAGCGGCCAGCCCTGAAAGATCTTGCTGGTCTTCACCGTCCCCCTGAAGCCTATCTTTAGCCGCAACAGCACTGGGGATCTCTGCTTTCCCAGAGACTCAGCATGTCACGGTGCTCGTTCTCGGCAGAAACTTTTTCTGAAAAGGCAAACGTCTGGCTCCTTCTCCCACAAGGAAGCGGCCAGCCCTGAAAGATCTTGCTTGTCTTCACCGTCCCCCTGAAGTCTATCTTTAGCCGCAACAGCACTGGGGATCTCTGCTTTCCCAGAGACTCAGCATGTCACGGTGCTCGTTCTCGGCAGAAACTTTTTCTGAAAAGGCAAACGTCTGGCTCCTTCTCCCACAAGGAAGCTGCCAGCCCTGATAGCTCTTGCAGGTCTGCACTATCCCTCTGCAGCCTATCTTTAGCCGCAACAGCACTGGGGATCTCTGCTTTCCCAGAGACTCAGCATGTCACGGTGCTCCTTCTCGGCAGAAACTTTTTCTGAAAAGGCAAACGTCTGGCTCCTTCTCCCACACGGAAGGTGACAGCCCTGAAAGATCTTGCAGGTCTTCACCGTCCCCCTGCAGCCTAAGTTTAGCCGCAACAGCACTGGGGATCTCTGCTTTCCCAGAGACTCAGCATGTCACGGTGCTCGTTCTCGGCAGAAACTTTTTCTGAAAAGGCAAACGTCTGGCTCCTTCTCCCACAAGGAAGCGGCCAGCCCTGAAAGATCTTGCTGGTCTTCACCGTCCCCCTGAAGCCTATCTTTAGCCGCAACAGCACTGGGGATCTCTGCTTTCCCAGAGACTCAGCATGTCACGGTGCTCGTTCTCGGCAGAAACTTTTTCTGAAAAGGCAAACGTCTGGCTCCTTCTCCCACAAGGAAGCGGCCAGCCCTGAAAGAACTTGCTGGTCTTCACCGTCCCCCTGAAGCCTATCTTTAGCCGCAACAGCACTGGGGATCTCTGCTTTCCCAGAGACTCAGCATGTCACGGTGCTCGTTCTCGGCAGAAACTTTTTCTGAAAAGGCAAACGTCTGGCTCCTTCTCCCACAAGGAAGCTGCCAGCCCTGATAGCTCTTGCAGGTCTGCACTATCCCTCTGCAGCCTATCTTTAGCCGCAACAGCACTGGGGATCTCTGCTTTCCCAGAGACTCAGCATATCACGGTGCTCGTTCTCGGCAGAAACTTTTTCTGAAAAGGCAATCCTCTGGCTCCTTCTCCCACACGGAAGGTGCCAGCCCTGAAAGATCTTGGAGGTCTTCACCGTCCCCCTGCAGCCTATCTTTAGCCGCAACAGCACTGGGGATCTCTGCTTTCCCAGAGACTCAGCATGTCACGGTGCTCGTTCTCGGCAGAAACTTTTTCTGAAAAGGCAAACGTCTGGTTCCTTCTCCCACAAGGAAGCTGCCAGCCCTGAGAGCTCTTGCAGGTCTGCACTATCCCTCTGCAGCCTATCTTTAGCCGCAACAGCACTGGGGATCTCTGCTTTCCCAGAGACTCAGCATGTCACGGTGCTCGTTCTCGGCAGAAACTTTTTCTGAAAAGGCAAACGTCTGGCTCCTTCTCCCACAAGGAAGGTGCCAGCCCTGAAAGATCTTGCTGGTCTTCACCGTCCCCCTGCAGCCTATCCACAGGCACAACAGCACTGGGGATCTCTGCTTTCCCAGAGACTCAGCATGTCACGGTGCTCGTTCTCGGCAGAAACTTTTTCTGAAAAGGCCAACGTCTGGCTCTTTCACCCACAAAGGAAGCTGCCAGCCCTGAAAGATCTTCCTGGTCTTCACCACCCCCCTGCAGCCTATCCACAGGCACAACACCACTGGGGATCTCTGCTTTCCCAGGACTCAGCATGTCACGGTGCTCGTTCTCGGCAGAGCCTTTTTCTGAAAAGGCAATCATACGACTCCTTCTCCCACAAGGAAGTTGCCAGCCCTGAAAAATCTTGCTGGTCTTCACCGTCCCCCTCCAGCCTATCCACAGGCACAACAGCACTGGGGATCTCTGCTTTCCCAGAGACTCAGCATGTCACGGTGCTCGTTCTCGGCAGAAACATTTTTTTGAAAGGCAAAAGTCTGGCTCCTTCTCCCACAGGGAAGCTGCCAGCCCTGAAAGATTTTGCAGGTCTTCACCATCCCCCTGCAGCCTATCTTTAGCCGCAACAGCACTGGGGATCTCTGCTTTCCCAGAGACTCAGCATGTCACGGTGCTTGCTCTCGGCAGAGCCTTTTTCTGAAAAGGCAAACGTCTGGCTCCTTCTCCCACAGGGAAGGTGCCAGCCCTGAAAGATCTTGCTGGTCTTCACCGTCCCCCTGCAGCCTATCCACAGGCACAACAGCACTGGGGATCTCTGCTTTCCCAGAGACTCAGCATGTCACGGTGCTCGCTCTCGGCAGAGCCTTTTTCTGAAAAGGCAAACTTACGGCTCCTTCTCCCACAATGGAAGCTGCCAGCCCTGAAAGCTCTTGCAGGTCTGCACTATCCCCCTGCAGCCTATCTTTAGCCGCAACAGCACTGGGGATCTCTGCTTTCCCAGGACTCAGCATGTCACGGTGCTCGTTCTAGGCAGAAACTTTTTCTGAAAAGGCAAACGTCTGGCTCCTTCTCCTGCAAGGAAGGTGCCAGCCCTGAAAAATCTTGCTGGTCTTCACCGCCCCTCTGCAGCCTATCCACAGGAAAAACAGCACTGGGGATCTCTGCTTTCCCAGAGACCCAGCATGTCAAGGTGCTCGTTCTCGGCAGAAACTTTTTTTGAAAAGGCAATCTTACGGCTCCTTCTCCCACAAGGAAGGTGCCAGCCCTGAAAAATATTGCTGGACTTCACCGCCCCCCTGCAGCCTATCCGCAGGCACAACAGCACTGGGGATCTCTGCTTTCCCAGAGAGTCAGCATGTCACGGTGCTCGTTCTTGGCAGAAACATTATTTTGAAAGGCAAAAGTCTGGCTCCTTCTCCCACAAGGAATGTGCCAGCCCTGAAAGATGTTGCTGGTCTTCACAGTCCCCTCAGGCCTATCCACAGGCGAAACAGCACTGGGGATCTCTGCTTTCGCAGAGACTCAGCATTTCACTGTGCTCGTTCTCGGCAGAAACTTTTTTTGAAAAGGCAATCTTACGGCTCCTTCTCCTACAAGAAGGTGCCAGCCCTGAAAAATCTTGCTGGTCTTCACCGCCCCCCTGCAGCCTATCCACAGGCACAACAGCACTGGGGATCTCTGCTTTCCCACGGACTCAGCGTGTCACGGTGCTCGCTCTCGGCAGAGCCTTTTTCTGAAAAGGCAAACTTATGGCTCCTTCTCCCACAAAGGAAGTTGTCAGCCCTGAAAGCTCTAGCAGGTCTGCACTATCCCCCTGCAGCCTATCTTTAGCCGCAACAGCACTGGGGATCTCTGCTTTCCCAGAGACTCAGCATGTCACAGTGCTCGTTCTCGACAGAAACATTATTTTGAAAGGCAAACGTCTGGCTCCTTCTCCCACAAGGAAGGTGCCAGCCCTGAAAGATCTTGCTGGTCTTCACAGCCCCCCTGCAGCCTATCCACAAGCACAACAGCATTGGGGATATCTGCTTTCCCAGAGAGTCAGCATGTCACGGTGCTCGTTGTCAGCAGAAACTTTTTTTGAAAAGGAAATCTTAAGGCTCCTTCTCCTACAAGGAAGGTGCCAGCCCTCAAAGCTCTTGCAGGTCTGCACTATCCCCCTACAGCCTATCTTTAGCCGCAACTGCACTGGAGATCTCTGTTTTCCCAGAGATTCAGCATGTCACGGTGCTTCTTCTCGGCAGAAACTTTTTCTGAAAAGGCAAATGTCTGGTTCCTTCTCTCACACGGAAGCTGCCAGCCCTGAAAGCTCTTGCTGGTCTGCACTATCCCCTGCAGCCTATCCACAGGCACAACAGCACTGGGGATCTCTGCTTTCCCAGAGATTCAGCATGTCACGGTGCTCGTTCTCGGCAGAAACTTTTTCTGAAAAGGCAAATGTCTGGTTCCTTCTCTCACACGGAAGCTGCCAGCCCTGAAAGCTCTTGCAGGTCTGCACTATCCCTCTGCATCCTATCTTTAGCCACAACAGCACTGGGGATCTCTGCTTTCCCAGAGACTCAGCATGTCACGGTGCTCGTTCTCGGCAGAAACTTTTTTTGGAAATGCAAAAGTCTGGCTCCTTCTCCCACAAGGAATGTGCCAGCACTGAAAGACCTTGCTGGTCTTCACAGCCACCCTGCAGCCTATCCACAGTCACAACAGCACTGGGGATTTCTGCTTTCCCCGAGACTCAGCATGTCACGGTGCTCGTTCTCGGCAGAAACTTTTTCTGAAAAGGCAAACTTAAGGCTCCTTCTCCCACAAGGAAGGTGCCAGCGCGGAAAACTCTTGCTGGTCTTCACCGCCGCGCTGCAGCCTATCCACAGGCACAACAGTACTGGGGATCTCTGCTTTCCCAGAGACTCAGCATGACACGGTGCTCGTTCTCGGCAGAAACATTTTTTGGAAATGCAAAAGTCTGGCTCCTTCTCCCACAAGGAATGTGCCAGCACTGAAAGACCTTGCTGGTCTTCACAGCCGCCCTGCAGCCTATCCACAGTCACAACAGCACTGGGGATCTCTGCTTTCCCAGAGACTCAGCATGTCACTGTGCTCGTTCTCGGCAGAAACTTTTTTTGAAAAGGCAATCTTACGGCTCCTTCTCCTACAAGGAAGGTGCCAGCCCTCAAAGCTCTTGCAGGTCTGCACTATCCCCCTGCAGCCTATCCACAGGCACAACAGTACTGGGGATCTCGGATTTCCCAGAGACTCAGCATGTCACCGTGCTCGTTCTCGGCAGAAACTTTTTCTGAAAAGGCAAACGTCTGGCTCCTTCTCCCACAAGGAAGGTGCCAGCCCTGAAATCTCTTGCAGGTCTGCACTATCCCCTGCAGCCTATCTTTAGCCGCAAGAGCAGTGGGGATCTCTGCTTTCCCAGAGATTCAGCATGTCACGGTGCTCGTTCTCGGCAGAAACTTTTTCTGAAAAGGCAGATGTCTGGTTCATTCTCTCACACGGAAGCTGCCAGCCCTGAAAGCTCTTGCAGGTCTGCACCATCCCCCTGCAGCCTATCTTTAGCCGCAAGAGCACTGGAGATCTCTGCTTTCCCAGAGACTCAGCATGTCACGGTGCTCGTTCTCGGCAGAAACATTTTTTGAAAGGCAAAAGTCTGGCTCCTTCTCCCACACTGAAGGTGCCAGCCCTGAAAATTCTTGCTGTTCTTCTCCGCCGCCCTGCAGCCTATCCCCAGGCACAACAGCACTGGGGATCTCTGCTTTCCCAGAGACTCAGCATGTCACCGTGCTCGTTCTCGGCAGAAACTTTTTTTGAAAAGGAAATCTTAAGGCTCCTTCTCCTACAAGGAAGGTGCCAGCCCTCAAAGCTCTTGCAGGTCTGCACTATCCCCCTACAGCCTATCTTTAGCCGCAACTGCACTGGAGATCTCTGTTTTCCCAGAGATTCAGCATGTCACGGTGCTTGTTCTCGGCAGAAACTTTTTCTGAAAAGGCAAACGTCTGGCTCCTTCTGTCACACGGAAGCTGCCAGCCCTGAACGATCTTGCTGTTCTTCACAGCCGCCCTGCAGCCTATCCACAGCCACAACAGCACTGCGGATTTCTGCTTTCCCAGAGACTCAGCATGTCACGGTGCTCGTTCTCGGCAGAAACATTTTTTTGAAAGGCAAAAGTCTGCCTCCTTCTCCAACAAGGAAGGTGCCAGCCCGGAAAACACTTGCTGGTCTTCACCGCCCCCCTGCAGCCTCTCCGCAGGCACAACAGCACTGGGGATCTCTGCTATCCCATAGACTCAGTATGTCACGGTGCTCGTTCTCGGCAGAAACATTTTTTGGAAATGCAAAAATCTGGCTCCTTCTCCCACAAGGAATGTGCCAGCACTGAAAGACCTTGCTGGTCTTCACCTCCGCCCTGAAGCCTATCCACAGGCACAACAGCACTGGGGATCTCTGCTTTCCCAGAGACTCAGCATGACACGGTGCTCGTTCTCGGCAGAAACATTTTTTGGAAATGCAAAAGTCTGGCTCCTTCTCCCACAAGGAATGTGCCAGCCCTGAAAGATCTTGCTGGTCTTCACAGTCCCCTCAGGCCTATCAACAGGCGAAACAGCACTGGGGATCTCTGCTTTCCCAGAGACTTAGCATGTCACGGTGCTCGTTCTCGGCAGAAACTTTTTCTGAAAAGGCAATCTTACGGCTCCTTCTCCCACAAGGAAGGTGCCAGTCCGGAAAACTCTTGCTGGTCTTCACCGCCGCCCTGCAGCCTATCCACAGGCACAACAGCACTGGGGATCTCTGCTTTCCCCGAGACTCAGCATGTCACGGTGCTCGTTCTCGGCAGAAACTTTTTCTGAAAAGGCAAACGTCTGGCTCCTTCTC